>NC_056735.1:1847059153-1847069153 GCF_019279795.1 Protopterus annectens
TGCTAAAATTAAACTACCCTTCCAATTACTTTGTAGTAAGTGTGTGATCTTTATCCTCTCTTCCACCTGTTCCACGGATCCAGTAAAAATTAGCTAGTGTATAGAGTTTACCATTATGTTTAATTATTACAAATGTATACATTCCTTTGAGATCTTTAATGGATTCCATGACTTTAAGTGTTAACAGTAGATTTTTTTCCAAAGTATGTCAGTTCCTCTTCTATTTTTGTTAAAAGGAGCAGATTATACCATTTCTTAACCCAAGTTATTTAAATATTGTATATCTTTATCTGAATGAGCCTCTTGCAAGAAATGTAATGTCTTCTCTGTTTAATGTAAGATATTTCATAATGAATTCCTTTTGTTGCTATTATTTAATCGATTTACATTAATAGGTGATTAAAATTTCCTGACCTGTGTATTTAAAAAGATTTCCTTTAAAAGATAACATGACACATTTATCCACCATATTAATAAGACTCTAATGCATTCCTCCAACACTGTCTTAATATTCCACATTTTTTTTTTCACTTCTTCCTTTCTGCAAACTAAACTACTTCTTCTTCTTCTTCTTTTGGCTTTTCCCATTTAGGGGTCGCCACAGCGGATAATCTGGCCGTTCATGATTGGCAGTGGAGTTTTACAATGTTGAGTTGCCAGCCCAGCGCCCAACCTTCCAAAGAAGACACACACACACACACACACACACACACACACACACACACACACACACACACACACACTCACACCTAGGGCCAGTTTAGAGTGTCCAATCCACCTACTGCATGTCTTTGGGATGTGGGAGGAAACCGCCGCACCCAGAGGAAACCCACGCGACCACAGGGAGGACATGCAAACTCCACACAGAAGGCACCCCAGCCGAGAATCGAACCAGAGAACCTCTTGCAGTGAGGCGGCAACGCTAACTGCTGCACCACTGTGGCCGCCCCTCTGCAAACTAAACTACTAAAACTCTTACCAGAGAACCTCTTGCAGTGAGGCGGCAACGCTAACTGCTGCACCACTGTGGCCGCCCCTCTGCAAACTAAACTACTAAAACTCTTAAATAACAAAAAAGTCAAGTCTGCAGCTATAACTGTATATATTGGTAATAATGCACAACCTACCATGAATACCAGTGTTCCTAGTTTGCCTAAGTCTGCAGCTATAACTGTATATATTGGTAATAATGCACAACCTACCATGAATACCAGTGTTCCTAGTTTGCCTATCAAATAGGCAACCTGCTAAACTCTCTCTCTACCTACCAGTACCTAAAAATGCATAAAAAACTAGCCAAAAGCTACTGTGACTTACAAACAATTAAAAACAATAAGACTATTCATTTAGTTATATATTTTGCCATTTAAAAACTATTCCCCCATTACTGCATAAAAGCTTAATATCCTCTTCTGTTAGTCACAAATATTAAATAATCCAACAAATAGGGTTCTGTATACTTGTGTATGTAATAGTATAATTTATCCATTAAATATTCCTAAATTATTTGCTGATTCAACATTAGCATGACTAGCTCTCTAAAGAAATAAGTAGAACAGAGTGGGGCCTGAAGAGATAAAGATATCTGTAAACTTACAGGTGACAAGTAATCTTATTGTACAAAATGGAAATCTGTGCACATATAGTTCTCATAACAAAAGATACACACACACACACATTTTATAGACCTGACAAAAGCTCTGAATTAAGGTGTCTAGATCTGAAAATTGTGCAACACTCTTAATGTGACAAATATCAAAGTATTTAAAAATCCTCTATCTTATTAAACTACTACATAAAAAATCTACATTGTGGACATCAAAGAGAATGTCTTGCTGTTTCTATGGAGTCTAAAAATATTTGCAGTCTATATTGTAGTCAAAAGTGACAATGTGCTTAATTCAAATCCCATTCTCCCTTCCCAGTTTCAAACACTGAAAAAATTACTTTTTATCAAAATGGATGTACTGGTTCAGCTGTGACTTATGAACAGAGTTATTTCAGTTCATCTTAGTCAATCTAATAACATATAATATATAAAAGCTTCAAAGTCCACATGACCAAGCTTCAAATTTCAACTTTCAGTTTATTTTCAAGTATTTTATATGATTTTCTGTGTAAATTATTTGAGATCTTGTACAGTCACATTGCTACACATATTTCTCACATACGCAGGTATTTGTAACACACACATTTCTTATAATCAGTTTATTTAAATGTATTTTTCTGCCTTATTTTCCCACTAATATTCTACTTTATTCTATATAATTTGTACTTTAAATAGCTCTTTGATGTGAGATTCTAAATCATCAGCTCTCTGTTAGAGATTATAGTAATAGCTCTTTGATGTGAGATTCTAAATCATCAGCTCTCTGTTAGAGATTATAGTATGTGTCTATATTTGTAAACTTACATTGTAGATATAAATAATATGCAAATGCACAAGGAATGACATACAATGTTTACTCTTGCTGAGTGTAGTATTACAAGCAATCTTGACTAATATGTATATATAAAGAATTCCTGCTTGTTTAATGTGAATGTGTGTTTTTACCCGTTGTGAACTGCTGTAGTGGCGTGAAAATGACAACTCGTGGCACACTGTAGCTGCCTGTGTATGTTTCTCGTTCTTAGTAATCCTTTTAAACTAGTCTAACGAGTAACAAACCTCTAACTTTACTTCTTTCCATTAATATGTAGTTAGATTATGTTGTAGTGCTGTTAACTCTGCTAACATTCAGTAAAATGAAAGCAAAGTGCATGCCAGCAGCAGTTCAGTATAAAACATTACTTCAGCTTTTTGTTTTACTAATCAGTTACTTCTAAGAAAAGAAAAAAAGTTATTTTGAATAGATTTATGTTATATATACTTGAAAAAGGAAGTGCCTTTTCTGTTTTCATGGACATTGATGACAAACTTTGACTTAGATTTTCTTTAGTACTACACAAGACAGGAAGCAAGGCAAACAAGAATCCTGCATGCTGACACAACTGGATCGTTCTTTTGTTCTCAGTCTTTCTTTTAGTGTTACTTGCTTCATAAATGACCTGAGAAAAGAATGTGTTACGCAAGAAAAAAGATCACCAGCACTTTAACACTTCCACTTTACATATTACTTGGCTCTTAGATTGTGTGAATCTATCATTGCACATACTAAGCAAAGTCAAGGAAAGAAAAGAAAATTCTTAACTTGTGTAGTCTTACAGTTAATCAGTTATATTTCTTATAATTTAATGACATTAAACAAATACGTTTTGTAATAGAATATTTATAAATACCCTTACAAGTTTATTAAAATGAAATATATTAAGTCTTTCATCATGAAGAACATTTTTGCTTAAGATATAATTACATACATACATATGTTTTCCATCTTCGAAGGTGCTGTCAGGGATCTATATGCCCTTTCAATTCTAAAAGATAGTTTCAGGTAGGTTTAATGTTTTAAGTAGCCAGGTTGTTAAGAAGTTTATTATGTAGTCTCCCTTATACTTTTCAGGTATACCATAAATTCTAATGATATTTTATCTCGGTCTGTTTTCTAAATCTTCATCTTTATCTATGAGACAGTTATTTTGTTAAAAGAAATTCAGTTTGAGACTCACCTTCAATTATTCTCCCTTCTTGATCATTTAAAGCTTCTTCCATACTGATGATTTGTGTACTTTATTTCATAAGAATTTCTAAATGTTCCATCTTCTTTCTGTTCACCTCTTTGAAGCTTTCTAGTTTTGTACCTAGTTTGTTTATTTTAAGTAATACATCTTGTATACTAGATATTATTGACTGGATGTCTTTTTTTAACACCAGAATCCTGCATGCTTTTTCTTATAGGTTCATAGAAGGTTCCTAGGCTAACTGCTCTAGAGCCCTCACAAGCCTAGCTATATTTATCTTGAGCTGCCCCAATTGTTGGTGGGTAAGTGGCTGAAGTTTGCAGAGCTAAGGTTCTATGGTAGTTAATAATGACTTCCTGTGTACAGGATGGACATGGGCCCACCCCAGGAGTGAATTTGTAGACACCCATCCATTGATCTAGGTTGCATTTGAAGAGTCAGGGAGGTGCTCTGTTTCATGTGAATTGGAGGCTTGTTCCAGAGAAGTGTCAGTCTGTGGAAGATGTATCTATCTCTCCAGCATGAAATGTTCATGCCAGAAGCTAGGTTAAGATCCCTGGAGTGAATGACCCTTGTGCAGTTTGATTTAAGAATGTGTAGCATTTCTGTCAGGGCCGGGTTAGAGAAAGCCCTGTAAGCCAGGGACAGGTCACCTCTTAGCAACCTGTATGAGACAATACAGTGCCAGGGCTTTCACTCTTTCCATGTAAGACGTGTTTTGCGTACCCGATAATCTCTTGGGGAGAAACCTCTGTGGTCTCTCCAATTGTTGCAGGTGTCTGGTGAGGGACATGCAAAAGGGGAGCATTGTACTCATGTGTCACATAGAAGGATTTCCTTACTCCTGTGGATACGTGATGTGCAAAGTCCAGGTTGTTATCAACCCAAGTACCCAGATCACATACCACTGGGTCTACACTAATGGGGCTGCTGTCTGTATTGTAATTAGCAGGTATGTCAGGTTTCCCAAAGGAAATAATAATGCATTTTTTTTGCATTTAGTTGTAATCTGTGGCACCAATCATTTGTCTGTGTTAGCTCTGTCTGCAGTATATTTACATAGTTGGGGGACTCTGATTACACCCAGTTTGCAGTTGTCAGTGAACATGGTCAGCCACAGGCCGTCTAAGTTTGCCTGGACGTCTGAGAAATAAATTTCAAACAATAAGGGGCCCAGCACAGAACCCTGTGGTGAGCCACTGGTGACTGGTCTTTTGCTAGAGGTGAAGACACCCATTTTGACAGTATGTGTCCTGTTGGGTGAACCCGTTGGCCTCCCATCTGGTACTGTAGGGGATAATTCCCTATTGGGAGAGTTTCCCTGTAATTCCCAAGTGGGGGGAGTGTGTCAAATGCTTTGGCTAGGTCAGGATAGGCAGTATGCACTGTCTTTCCCTCATCCAGGACCTTGGTGACTTTCTCAAAGAAGTCAACCATGTTTAACAGGCATGATCTACCAATAACAAATCTGAAGTGGGTTGGGTCCAGAGATTGGAGATTTCATATGTCCTTGTTAATAAGGTCCATAGTAATTCTTTCCATGGCCTTGCGGATGAGGCTAGTCAAGCTTATAAGTCTATAATTCCCAGGGTCAGTTATGGTCCCCCTTTGTGCAAAGGGATTGCTGTTGCTGTCCTCCATTCCCCTGGAACATAGCCAGTTCGCAGGCTGTGGTTAAACAGAGATCCAAGTGGGTCTGTTAGGTCCTGTTTTAAGTTGTTTAAAAGGCAACCTGGGATGTTGTCTGGTTCCAGTGATGCTGTGTTTTTGCCCTTGAGTGCCAAGATGACCTGCTGTCTTGAGATAATAGGCTGAAGAGTGGTGGCAGGTATACTTTGGGAGATGTCTGGAGGGGACAGGGGGTGAAGTTTGCTCCAAATCTGTTGCTAGCAGGTTGGCTGTTACCTCTGGTTGAGTATGGGTGGTGCCATCCATTACCAGTTCAATTCATAGCTGGGTGTTCCCTTTTACATTTTGGATTTGGTTAAATAATGCCTTGTGATCTATCCTTAGATAGGGAGATGGTTTGTAATTAGCTTTGGAGGACTTTACAAGATCTTGAATTTGTTTGTTTAAGCTAGAGAGGAGTTTCTTCCTCTGCTGAGCCGGTTCCCACTTGTTCTTGGATGTTAGTTTCTTCCTCTTGTTCTATATCCTGTTTATACTAGGGGTCACCAGGTTGGCTTGTTTTTTGGCAAACCCCGATTTTAATCCAGTCAGGTACAGCCGATTCTATAAAGTTGCTTAAGTGCTTATACTGGGCAGTGGTGTACATCTGTGCATAGCAGTCTGTGTTTGAAGGGGCTTTGTAACTTCTTAAGTCGTCATTTAGTAGGAGGTGGTTTTGTCTCTGAAAAATTCTTAAGCGTTTTTGAGCTTGGTGGGGTATCTGGTTTTATAATTACATTGAACAAGACTGATATATGGTCCAGTCTAACCAGGGGGAGACATTGGGGGGGGGGTGAAATGCTCTCCCACGTTTAGTGAGTACTGTGTTTAGGACATTTGAGCCTCTCTGTCAATGCAAATGCTCTGTAACAGCTTGTCAGCACACCCAAAGTCCAGGAAGCTCTGAGCCAGCATGTTTGTGGTTATGTACATTCCCCAGTTGATGGTAGGATATTTAAAATCCTCTATGAGTAAGGTGTTGGGCTGTATGACAGGTGACTGCAGTAAGTCCAAGTATGCAGTATGCTCTGCCTGTTTCATGGTGGGGGACCTATAGCTAGCTATGATGTGGTAGGGGGCTTTGTTTGTAGTTAATTAGACATGAAGTAGCTCAAGAGAGTCATACTGTTTGACCGGTCTTAATTATCCTTGTTGAGGATGGATGCACCTCCTCCACCGGTTCTTTCATGATCAGTTTATGGTCTGAGCATATGGAAGGTATTGTAGCCCTGCATGGCCAGGGTGCTTTCTGCACCTTTGAACCATGTCTCTGTGACTGCACAAACATCAGCATCTTCCAAAGTGAGGACTGCTTCCAGGGAGTGCAATTTCTTGTTTAGAATCTTAGCATTAAGCAACAGTACCTTGAGTTATCTAGAGAGAATTTTGTTATATTGGTAAGTTTGTTACTTTGACACTGCCTAAAAAAGGCACAATAGAGGTGGCTTACACCTTTACCATTATCCAAAAGCCTAGAGGAGACTGGTGCAGACCAGAGCATGATGGCCTGTCAACCATGTCTTCCCATGCTGACAGATATTGGATCCCCTTGGAGTGACACCAGAAGCTAAGCCAATTGTTAAAGTCAGTCATTTTTGTTTGTATTGTGGCATCATCCTTGGAGAAGGTAGAATGCTGTTTAAGGCTAGGCTTATACCTGCTTGTGACAAATAATCTGAAAGCTCAGTCGTGTCTCTATATAGTCCATTGAGGTACGACTCAAGTCATTCACCCCCACATGGACTAAGATGGAGTCATACTGGTACTTGTGGTTGAATGACTTGAGTGACTTGATGGATCCTGGCATCTGATGGGCAGCTAGCTATAACCCGCTCCTTACCCAGTCTGGAGAGGGGAACATCCACGTATCTCACAATAGTCACCTATGACCAATACATTAGGTTTTGTGGTGTTTCGCCTTATGGGTTTATTTGTTGAAATGTGTGTGTGTGTGTTTTTTGCATTACGTAAGTGGCCTCTCTTTGGGAGGCCTCTGATCTTTTGGTAAGTTACTAGCAAGTACCTCAGCATATGTGAGTTTACATGTTGTATCCCTTACTTAATGTGGGAAGTGTTTGTGCTGACAACCTGTTTGGCATTCAGTTTGTCCTTATGCGAGAGTCTAACCTCCACTTTCCTAGTGTAACTACATCTCTCACATAAAGTATCTGTTTGTTTCAGGAGTAAGCAGTTGTCAGTATACATAAGACAATTGCTTCATTGCCTCATGGTGCCCACATTTATCAGATTGACCAGAGAGATGATGGGAAACCGCCCATCCATGATAGCAGGCTCTTACTGTGTGTTTTATTAGGGAAAGGAATGGGTTAATTTGACAGGACTGTGCTGGCAGTGTCAAGACCGAGACTACAAGAGGGGCTTATAATTTGCGTTAGGCTAAAGTTGCTCAGTAAGGCAATGGTGCTCATTGCACAACTGAGTTGCCCCTAGAGCAGCAGAAAAGTGTGGATGGGTTTCACCGACAACTGTTTAGGGAGCACATAATGATAAGTTCATAGTTACTAGGCATGCAATCCTGGTGACCATTAAGGAGCTTAGCACAAATTCCCAGTTGTTCCAAAAGCACTGTATGGTTACGTGACTGCTCAATGTTACTTATTAGGTAAATCAAAGTGGAAAGATTCAAACCCTGTTTCCTTGCCATGGGAAGCAGCTCACTAATAAGTCACAGCTTTAGTCTTCTGCACCAACTCCCAGAAGAGTGGCTGACAAGTCTCTTCCCTCTTAACTAAGCAGTTGAAATTCTGAGACGAAAACTACAGCTTTTCAAGAACTTGATGGCAGAAATCCTTTTTCTGCCTATTAATGAATAAAATCAGCCAACAAGTATCTCCAAATTTTAATTTTTTTGTTATATTTTCTGTAAGAGAAGTTTTTAGTCACAAAGCTTTCACCAATTGCTGCTCTCAGTTAGCCATCTTGGCCACGCCCCCTAGCTTGTTGTTTGTGTTGTCGTTGTAAGAAAATACATTTCCAACAAGGCTTCTTCAAACAGCGCCAATTGTATTTCCAAAGGGATGCAGGTAAACAAGTCTATGACATCAATGGTTAAAAATCCAGTTAGTGTCATAGATAATCACTTTTTACCCTGCTCAGAAGGTCCCAGCAATCTTTAATCAGGTGGTATACCACTGTATAGTATTGTCTACAAAGTGCCTTTCAAGAGAGTTTTAGTTATAGAATATAATTCTCAAAGGTCAAGAATTATTAAAAATATTGTTAGGAAGAACTGGATCATGCTTACAGTTAATGAACACATCTCGGAAATTACTGGAGTTGACCCTTTTGTTTTTAAAACTGGGCATAATGTGAAAGCAGTCTTAGACAATAAGAAATGAGGAGCACAGGGATCTGCAGAAACAAAGGAGACCCGCAAATACAGATTTTGTAGATAATGTCCATACATTTTTGAAGAGGAAAAATGGTGATCTTATGGAGGTGAGGGAGTTGTGGTTAAACCACAATTAGGCAATTGCCAAATCAAAGTAGAAGTGTATCTAGCGATATACCCTACCTGTTCTAGTTTTAATGTCTGCAAAATGGAACAGGCCCTGAGAAGAATACATAAACATAACTATGATATTACTAACAAGAATTAAAAAAAATGCTTTATACACACATTCTGTTATTGTAAGGATTTAAGTTTTGCGTTTTAGAAAATGTTACAATTGAAGCAGGAGGTGGAACTTGGAAGAATAAAGTTAAATGTAAGGAACCTTTTGGCAGTTCAAATTTTAATGCTTTTGAGCCCTCCGGTTTAAATGAAAATGGTATTATACTCCCAGTATTAAAGATAAGACCAGCTAAATTATGAGTGTTCAAAATATGTAAACATAGGAAACAGGAGTTGTGTTCAGCACACATTGTGCAAGGATTTTTTAGGCTTTTGATTCATAACAATGATTTACTAATATTGTCCAAATTATTTAATTATTGTATGAGATGTTATGAAATAATTTGACTGTGTATAGGTCATCATCTTCTTTCTGCTTTTCCCATTAGGGGTCGCCACAGCGGATCATCTGTTTCCATTTCATCCTGTCCTCTATATCTTGCTATGTCACACCAACCACCTGCATGTCCTCTCTCACCACATCCATAAACCTTATCTTAGGCCTTCCTCTTTTCCTGTTACCTGGTAGCTTCATTCTTAGCATCTTTTTCCAATATACTCAGCATCCCTCCTCAGCACATGTCCAAATCAAAGTAATCTTGCCTCTCTGGCTTTGTCTCCAAACCTTCCAACCTGGGCTGACCCTCTAATATACTTGTTCCTGATTCTGTCCACCCTCATCACACCCAGTGCAAATCTTAACATCTTTAACTCTGCCACATCCAGCTCTAACTCCTGCCTTTTTGTCAACGCCACTGTCTCCAACCCATATAGCATAGCTGGTCTCACTACCCTCTTGTAAACCTTCCATTTCACTCTTACTGGTACTCATCTGTCACAAATCACTCCTGACACACTTCTCCACCCACTACATCCTGTCTGTAATCTCCTCTTCAACTCTCTTCCACACTCACCATTACTCTGAACATTGATCGCAAGTATTAAAACTTATCCACCTTCACCACCTCTACTCCTTGCATCCTCACCATTCCTCTATCCTCCCTCTCATTCGCACACATATATTCTGTCTTAGTCCTGCTGAGCTTCATTCCTCTTCTCTCTAGAGCATATCTCCATCTC
>NC_056735.1:1847074153-1847149153 GCF_019279795.1 Protopterus annectens
AGCATCTTGGTTCTATTGGGTATGGCGAGATCCATGCATTTGTATGTGTTCGTACAGTGCATTGGTGTATGATTTGGCGGTCATGCAACTATTCCCCATTTGCATGGGTGCCGTGAAGTTAGCCACCTCTGTTCTTAGGAGCCCAAAGTTAGCTTTTAAGAAGTTTTTCATGGTGGTTACCTTTGTTGGGGGGTGGGGTGGGAGGGATGTGGATTTCCAAGGTGATTAGCTTGTGATCGGATCTAACCAGGGAGGAGTTGACTATTGGTGTAGTAGAGCAATTGTTGCCCATGTTAGTAATGATCAGGGCAAGGATGTTGCTACCTCTAGTGGGGGTAAGAACGAGCTGGTCCAGGGTATTGGAATTAATGAATTCCAGAAAGTGTTGGGCAAGAGTATTGGTACATGAGTAGTTTTCCCAGTTAATGGAGGGGTAGTTGAAGTTGCCCAATATGAGAGTGTTAGGTGGGACCCTAATATTCTGTAGGGTGCTTTAGGAATGTGGAGTGTGAATCTTGGGACATGGTTGGGGACCCATAGCAGGTTACTACCTGAATCGCTGTCTTACCCAATGTTAGCCGCACCTGAAGTATCTCAGATGCGTTATGTTGGGCTGCCAGTCTGGAGGTGTGTGCATCCTTTATGAATATGGAAACACCACCGCCTTTGGAGCTTCGGTCCATGTTCTGGAGCTGAAAGGTGTGGAATGAGTTGTAGCCTGGGAATGCAGTGGTGCTTTCTGCTGCCTTGAACCAGGTCTCTGTTACAGCACAAATGTCGATGTTCTCCATTTTAGGGAGTACTTCGAGCGAGTGCATTTTGAGAGTTAGACTTCTAGCATTAAGCAGCATGACCCTCAAATTGCATTTGTTTGTAGCTGTTACGGTGGTAATTTGGTCTTTGGAACACCACCTAAAAAAGACACTGTAGGCACAGGATCCAGTAAGTTAGAACTGGGGGAGTCCCCCTCAACAAAAATAGGTCGGTCCCAAGCCGAGTCCCTCAAGAATTGGTCCTGGGACTGCTCCTTTTTGGCATTTACTTCTCTGAAGTCAAGGCCAATGTCATGGACCTCTGACTGACCAAATTTGCACATAATTGCAAATTAGGAGCAGTCATGAAATCCCCCACTGACAATGTTCTCCAAGATGGGCTGTCACAAACCAATAACATGCGTTAGAGTCATGTACTAAACTGATTGTCAAGAAATGCATAATAGTATTTTTCGGGAAGTCATCCACCCTGGGAGCACTCATATTGACAACCCACCTCTAAGAGATGACCCAGTAGTCTGGGCCTTGGGGACACACAGAAACAGTAACTAGCCTTTGACCATCACATGTCTCCATAATTAGGAAATCATTCAATGTTGTGCAAAAAAAAAAAAAAAAGGTATAGCATCTAGGTTAGGTCCATGCAGGCCGTTGTTCCACTGTTTTTAACATTCGTCAGACCTGTGTTTGAGTCCAGTGCCCCATTTGATATGTACCTAACCAGGGGCGGCTATCAATTGGAACATCCACAGAGGTTCCTCACTAAAAGAATACAGGGCCATAGTAGTATGTCCTATGCAGACCACCTTAAAGCCCTATCCCTGTATTCTGTCTCATACAGACTGTTGAGGGGAGATCTATGCCTGGTATACAAGACATTGCCCAATCTCATCCTGATGGACCTCCTTTATATCCAAAACAGCACCAGAATTACCCATTCTAAAGACTTAAACCTTCCCTGTGGTATAAATACGACCTACTGGAGAGACAGGTATATATCCCAGGGACTATCCCTTTTCTGAGAAGACTCCTCATCTATGTAAAGCTGAGTTCATCCCTAACCCAGTTCAAATATAATTTGGACAGTTGGATGGGAACAGGAAATTCATCCCTGGTTTGGTACCTATGTCATTAATGGACACAGACAGCTGGTAAATGGTTCATCTCCCAAGTTCCTCCTTACACTTATCATGGCTACCAGAACTTGTCATTGATTTGGGATGCATGGGTAGAATTAAAAAGGGTATAGTGGTAGTTAGCGTATTAGACACGTGAATATATGTTTGGATTTCATCAAGACTGCCTTCTCATCATGCAGTCAGAAAGATTTGAGACTGTTCTCTCCACTGTTAGCAGAATGAAATGCAGACTACAAAAGATAGAGTGAGACTAACACTGATTTTTGAGGACGTGGCTGAGAGGGAGCCTGTGAAGTGTAGTAATTGAAGGTAACTTCATCCTGTGCAGGATAGATAGCCAGAGTGGTGTTAGGCTCCTTATTTACCCTCCCTTTTTTTAGAATTATTCATTATTCATATCTGGTACTGGTGATTTGTACAGTGACTGTCTTCACGTGATGAAGAGAATGGCACTTGTAATGCAAGCAGCTGGCTTGGTTTGTCCAGTAGGAATACATTTTCCCGCAAAGTGGTTGGGGATGAGTAAGCTTAAACTCTTTTCCAGATATATACAGGCAGGTCATCTAGTTTGAGAACAGCCCAGGCTGTTGAGAGGGGATGTTGGTGGTGATACTGTACAGAAGAAAAAAAAAACTGTTGGGGTCATCATTGTCCTTATTCTCATATATTAAGTAGAGTGCTTGCTTGCATAGTGTGGGCAGTGCACCTTTTATTTTTTAAGGCTTTACCAATAGTATAGCATGCAGTTCTGGAGGCTACATCTGAACAGCATTGATGATGATTGAGAGAGGGTACATAAGTTAGTAACTAATTTGGTTGAAGTGTTAGAGAAATGAATGTTATATAATCCTACTCTAGGAAAGTGTCTGAGAAAAGGAACATTAGACATGATCCTGAGTGACAGAACTGTGAGATGGAGGACTTGTAGCTGGAACTTGAGAGTAAGAGTAAAGCAGAGAGATGAGGGTATTATGAGTAGATTTTGAGGAATTCTTTTTAATGCAGATGCAGAAGGTTCTTTATTGGTAGGTGGGCTGGTGGAGTACTCTCCATTTGCAGGTGATGGAATGCAACTTTTATGGCAGTTGAGAGAGGCTAGAGTAGGCAAAGGGTAAAGCTACTGCACAGGGAATAGCCCTGCAACCATTTTAGTGTGATAGACACAGTAGTCTTCCATGGGCTAAGTTTTATGTTCAAATGTTTTTTGCAGATATGAAGCCTCTCCTGCACCCCATCCCATGTGGGGAAACTCCCCCTCCTTACTTAAGTATACTAACTCCCCAGTTGAATTACTGTAGAGAGAGATAAAAAAATCTCTCCCCAGGCCACATACTATGCCACTCTTGGTATGCAAGTAAAAATGCACCATCACTGGTTGTTTGAGAAACATCATCTGAGGAGTAGAATATTAGGGATACGGGAATGGAATGCAAAATTAAAGGCACATGGGATGAAACTGAGTACAGATAAGACAAATGGTAAAGGCAGCAAATTGAGGAAATCAGAAGAAGCTGAGAACTGAGACAGGGAAGATAAAGTAGCTCCAGTTGCAGAAAAGATAAAAAAAAAACAGCATAACCTTCTCCACTGTAAACTCTACAAGGTGTATGGTAACATTATTTCCATATGTAGTAAAGATGGAAGAAGAAATTGTACTGTTCAACTTTATTACATTTCTTCAACATTTAACGAAGGGGAGAGAGAGTGAGATGTAGTGTGCTTTTGTTTGTGTTGGGGGGGGGGGCAGTCCATCTTTCGATCTCTTTTGCAGTAGACCAAGATATATGGGACATATCCTGCTAAGGATAGGATTATTGGCTAGATTCCAAAGCTGTAGGGTCCCTTCCATGAGCCCCAATCCCTCTAGTGCTCAAGGAGACCATGGTAAGGGTTCTAAAACATCAGAGATTTTGTTGCTTTTGAAGTAACCAGCAAGTCCTTCTCTGCTGCTGCTTTGTGCTTGATGGCCAGGCTAGTGCTTCACAAAGCTGGGCAGATAAGTATTCCTTTGAGGACTACTATACATTTTACCTCTTCTGTCAGAGATAGTTGGACACCCTTTACAACCTGTTACCTGTCCACAGGACATCAAAGGCAGATGGAATGAGCATTTTCAGTAGCTTTTGAATGAAGGAAAACCCCACAGAAGTTGTACTGCCCCAGAAACTGCCTACAGTGAGAGAAGAGGAAGACCCACCCTGGAAGTAAGAATATCAGTAGGGAAAATTGTCAGGGAAACCAGCAGGCTCTGATGAGGTCACAGCAGATATAATAAATATGCTGGGTAAGATAGGGGACAAATGACTCCTGAGGGTACTCCTAACAGTGTGGAGAGAAAGGCATGTCCCAGATGATTGGAGAAATAGTGCCAGTGTACAAGAGCAAAGGGGACATCTACAAATGTGGGCAGTACAGAGGCATCAAACATCTGTCACATTGCATGAAAGTTCTGGAGAGGATGATCGATAAATGGATATGCAGAACAGTAGCATGTAAGATGGGAGATGAGCAGTTCAGATTCCAATCAAGATGCAGCACAACTGACCTGACATTTGCAGTGAGACAGATAGTTGAGAAGAAGCTACAGGTGAGGAAAGAGTCCAAATGGGCCATTCCTAGACTTGGAGAAAGCATGTGGTTCAAAGTCCTGGAAGCATTGGTAGAATTACTGCAGGGTATGTACAAGGACCCAGTGACTTGAGTAAGAACAGTATTCGGTCTCAGAGGAGTTCCCAGTGGAAGTGGGTGTGTACCAGGTTTCAGATATGAGCTCCCTTCTGTTCATACTGGTGATGGACTACATTAGCAAAGAGGACAGCGGGGACAAATCAGCAAAGTTGCTGTATGTAGACAATGTGGAATTTCAGGCAGACTCTAAGCAGGAGCTTCAGCAATGGATACGGGAATGGAATGCAAAATTAAAGGCACATGGGATGAAACTGAGTACAGATAAGACAAATGGTAAAGGCAGCAAATTGAGGAAATCAGAAGAAGCTGAGAACTGAGACAGGGAAGATAAAGTAGCTCCAGTTGCAGAAAAGATAAAAAAAAAACAGATTATGGTTGTTCAGACATGCAGAAAAGTAGAAGACGATCTGGTGAAGATGATTTGAGACAGACAGGAAGAAGGTAAGCAGAACTGAGGACATCCAGGGAAGAGGTGGATGGATTGTGTGAGAGGAGATCTGCGACAGTCAGGCATGAGTGTCGATGAAGGCAGGAGTGTGGCATTGAATCAAGAGAGGTGGCGACAGTTAACACAATACCCCACCCCCATGCAGAAAAATGGGGAAAAGGGGGTCTGCTGATGATGACTGTTAGGGTTTGTAACTATGATTAAGGGCTGTTGTTTCATTGATTGGCATATACATCCAAAACTTCAATCACATCTCGTCTGTTTGTGCAGGATAAGAGTGCCACACTCATGTTTTGCTAGTTGTTTGTAGGTAGCTTTTAGCAGTAGTGTGTGGGTGAGAGCCTTAGGAAAAGGAAGCAAAAACTTTGAGCATTTTACTTCTCCCATGTCATCTTCAGCCAAAGAAGAATTAGCTGTGTTTTTCCAAGGGCTTGTTTAAAGCCTTTCAGTCATGAACAGCCTGGATCTTCCCTTCACTTAAAAATTAAAATGTTCCCTTTGCTGTGATTCTGATTCAGTCTGAGGTAGAGGGATTGGGGCTTGTGCTCAATTTCTTAAGTTTCTGCCCTATGTAATGGGGAATTTGAGTTTTAGGAAAGCTTTTCTTCAAATTAACTACTTGAATGTTTGTATTTTTCTAATGAAGAATGAAGTTATTTCATTAGGAACAGAAAGAAATAACTAGTCTCAGCAAGGCTGGTGTAATTGCTTAACATAGTACTGTCAGCAACATAGCTGCCCTTCAAATTATAATTTGCAGGGGTAGATTTCTGTCAAACTGCAGCTATTCCTCCATCTTACCAGCTTTAGAAGATGCCTTCTTTGCAGCCACCAGTTTGCCTGACAGCCGCTAGCCCTAAGAAAATCAGGTAAATTCTAGAAGTATCTCTAGACTTAAAAAATCCTTTCCACAAATCATAAAATAGACCCTGCAGTGAGTTGTCTTTCAAAACCATCTTCATCCAAATACCTTATGGTGGCTAACCCTGTTCTGTCTGATAAAAGATGCAAGATCCATTGGTAGGTTTAGGAAAAAATTATTTACTTCTTCCAGATTGTCATTCAGGATGGTGAATTGTCAGGCTCGTGTATGTTTCTGCTAGCCTCCTTTGACAATAAAAGGAAGTTAATTGCTGACCTTTCTTATTAAGGCATCTTGAATTATTTTCTTTATTTTGAGAGTCTGGTAACTAAGCACTCTAAAGTGTTATGACAATTGATGGTGCTGTGAATGCTCCCTTCAATAAGGGGGCATTGTTTGTCCATTGCTCTGTTGAGGTCCTCCAAAAGATTTGAAGAATAGGGAAAGTTCATTCAGGGGGATTATCCACATTTTAACCTCCCAATACCCAAATGTAACAGAAAATGTCCTCCTGGTACAGGTTTCTTTACTAAATAAGCCCTCCTAACAAAGCACAGGAAAGTAAACTTTCAGAAAACAAAGGTAAGTAGGTTCAAAAAAGAAGGGAGGATCCTCCCAAAAGCAAATAAGCCTCATCTTGTTTGTCTGCCGCCCCACCTTGGCAACCCAGTAAAGCTTTTCCAAACTCTACAGCTTCACTTTCCTCTGTGCCGAGATGACTTCAGATACTTGAATTCTGGGAATCATTTAAAAATCACAACTTGTGGAATGTGTTATTAAAACGTTTTCTTATTGCATTGTTTTTCTGGACTTTGGATGCTTTATTGATTAGATTCTACTTGTGGTCTAATTGGACTTTAGCTCAGTCATGTGGTGTTAGCAACTTGCTCGGGATGGCTTTGTTTTTGCAGTAGTGTCATTTAACATTCTACGTGTTGTACTGCTTTGTTTTTTCTTACAAGTAACACATTGTGTCAGAATCTTTATCCAGGTCAAGGTAGTCAGTATGCATTGCTTTGCCATTATCCATGGTTTTAGTGTGACCTTGCCCCATGCTGATTAGACGCTACCCAGCCTTGATGAAAGCAGACTGGGGTGGATCCAGTGTCTGTAGGTTTCCTCCGTCATTGTTTTTCATTTCCATGATCCTTTCCATTGGTTTGCATTTGAGACTAGTTGGACTTTTATAGGTCTGTAGTTGCTAAGGTCTACAGATGGCCTCCCTTATGCAGAGGATAATAGTTGTAACATTCACCTGGCAGAAAGCCTCTCTGGAGGTTCTGGTTGAATAGCGATTCTAGTGGGTCAAACGGGTCATAATTCATGCTGTTTAGGAGTCATCCTGGGATATTATCGGTGCCCATCGATGCAGTATTCCTGGTTTAGAGAGTGCATTGAGGACCCGCTCCCTAGTAACAGTGAAGGGATTTATGGTTGAGGATATTTCTTGAGTGGTGATTGAGGGAATAGGGGGATAAAATTGGAGCTAGATTTACTGTCCAGTAGATTTGTTATGTCCTGTGGCTTAGTATAAGTGGCTGCATTCACAATGTTTGGCACATTGTTGCATGTTGCCTTTGAGGTTGCTGACATAACTGAAAACATTGTGAATGTCCTTGCTTGGGAGGCTATTTTGTACCCCAAATTTGGCTTTGGTAGACTTCATTAGTCCCCTGAGTTGCTTGTTTACTTTGAAGAGGGAATTGTTAACTTGCTAGGCATAGCCTTTTTTAATTTTAGCCATGATTTTCTTTCTTTTGTTCATGCAAGAGTTTTGATGTGGAATTTCAAAGAGGCAACCTTTTTTGAGGTTGTCGTATGCTTATTTCATCTGTCGCTATGCATCTATTTACATGACTATACAGGGATTCTGTGAGCAACTGTGCATATGGAGCAGTGTTCTCAGGGTTTGCGGGAGCTTGGAGTTTTGCTAGGGTGTCACCAAATAGGAAGTTGGTCGTAAAATAATTCTCAAGTTCCAGGGTTAGTTGGGGTCCTGGGTTTATTTTTTTTATTTCAATGAGACAGCTTTATGAACCTACCTGACTAGGTAGGATATTACGCTAGGCGGTGTGCAATTTTTCCCTATGCTCATAAGGACTAGGTCAAGGATATTAGTGCCCCAAGTGGGAGTACAAACCCGGCTGATCAAAGGTGTTTGCGTCTATAAAGATAAGGAATCTCTGGGCCTGTATGTCTGAGATTATTTGTTTGATTCCCAGTTTATATTGTTTTTATACTTGATGATCTCTCATGCATGTCAGTCACTCATGTATTGAGCCTGTGTTATGAAATTGTGGTTTTAATTAGTTGAGTGTAGAAGACTGCATTGTAGTTTTTATTTGGCTGGTTCTTTGTTCTTTACAATAGCACACTTATTTATTTGTGACAGTTCTTTTTAATACTAGATGAACAATCCCAAGTGCTTTCCTTACCACTGTGAAGACATTTTAATCAAAGCAAAGATTCCAGGTTCCTTTACAGCAGTGCCTGTTTTGAATGTATGGCTAACAGTTCAGTGGTCAAAGTTCACACCTTATGAAACTTGATGTTGTAGTGAAATAATCATAAGTGTTGGTGTCTAGACATTCAACTCTGTGTAGTACCATTGTATCTTGAAGTGGAAGCAAGCGCAACAATCTGTGTATTTGTTACCTACTTTTACCAAAAAGATACAAGATTATAAAGGGAGTGTCCAGTATCCATTTTGTTCAGTGTTCTCAGACTTCCTGTTTACCTGCCTGGCCTCCAGTACCCAATGGGTACATCAGGTCTACCAGCTACTCTCCAACATCCCCCGACTTGCTTCATTTTTGCTGGGACAGACTGTGAATACTAAGTGCATCCAGAAGGCTCAGCTTGTCTGTACTTCCATCAGGATCGGGAGGGGGATTATGACTTACCCACTCCAACCCCCTACGCTTTTTGATTGTCTGAGGGGAGGGCAACTGCCCTCTTTAGACCATACCTTCTCTTAGGGACTGTCAACAAGCTCCCTCCCACTTTGGGATGGGCTTGCCCAGCCTTTTCCTGCCGCTCCATCAGTTGGCCGAGCTGCTAATTGAACCCAGTTTGGCTGAGCCATAATCAGGGCTTTGTCACTGTACTCCACTGGAGCAGCAGTCCAGCATCCATTCTTGTAGTACTCTGTTCATCCTGTGTACTGCCTGTACTACTCTGCATATATTTTACTCTGTGTTCTGTTAAGAAGCCAGTTTGATCTATTTAGCTGTATATCAGATAATTTTACCATTCATAGCTTAACCATTATATGTGCACAGTAGCATAGCATCACATGCTTTTTGCTAGATCAGTATATGTTCTTTGGCTGTTATCAAGTTTGTAAAGCAAGGCATTATCTTCACACATGTATAAATCTTAATGTAGGAGCAAAGGTTCTTCCATTTCTATCTGTAATAGAGACATGATCACCACTTATTAAAACTGCTTGCTACCACATTTCTGGTGTCTGCTCATCTTATATTTATTTATTTATTTATTTACTGTTTTGTTCTCAAATGGCTTCTTCTGAATTTGAAGTTTTTTCTTTGTCCCTTTTTTGTGTTTTGAATGTTTTTTTGCTGTTGCTGATTTGGATGACCCGTGTAATGCATCAGTAATAGGATTATAGGAGGTACAAGGCACATGTTTGAGTAGCACATATACCTAACCGATACTGCCCTCAAGATCTATCCCCACTTCCAGAATAGCAAAACATGTCAGGTGAGGGATGAACCTGCAGCTACCTATCCAGTCCTAAAGGTCAGTCTTGAAGGAGGCAAGGGTGTCATTCTGCTTAACATGCAAAAGTAGTTTTGTTCCAGAGATTGGGGCAACTGTTTGGGTAATGAATCTGTCTCTCTGACATCCTTTATATGTTGGTGGAGGTTCAGGTATATGTATATCTGTATCTATTTTGCCCTCTGAAGATATGAGAAATCTATTAGGGTGGGGGTCTTTGGCACAGAATACCAGACAGAGAGGTGCAGAACTCAAGTGAAAGAGTATAGGGATAGGGCTTCTAGTGTGTCAGGGTAGCTAAGTGTTTTTAGGCTTGTAATCTTTATCAACCTTTGGGGCTTTATAACTGCATGATATGTATGACAAGGTACATGCCAAAAGGGGCATATTGCACTCTGTAATTGGTTCAGTTAGGACAGAGTACAGAGAGAGACAGTGATATCATTTGACCTAGATGAGATGTCTTTGGAAATCTATTGGGCTAGATAGGAGTTCCTAACTAGGGTTGCAGCATGATGATCAAAGGTGAAGGAATCGGTGATGCTGGTGCCAAGATCCCCAACTTTTGTGTCTCTGTACATAATTAGTTTTTAAAGGCATAGTCCTTTCTAACCTACATCTGTAACAGTGGGGAAAGGACCGACACCCAGGTTGTAGTCATCAACAAATTTGGTTAGCCACAAGTCAGGTCTTTGTGATGTAGATCAGAATTTTATACACTAAAAAGTGGAGTCCAACTACTGAGCCCTGTGGCTCTTCACTGGTTTCTTTCTTATTTTCTGAACTGGCATCTTCTACCCTAATTTTGTGACTTCTATCTTACCATATAAGGGCATGCCTGCAGTTCTTTTAACTTGATTACTGTGCTAGTATGGTGTAATGTGCCAAGGGGCTTGGCTGGATTTAGATATGCTTTATAGTCTGAGTTACCACTATCCACTGCCTCTGTATAATAATTGTCTTTCTGCTTTTCCCGGGTAGGGGTCGCCACAGCGGAACTCGAGTCCGCTAATGAGTGGCAGTGGATTTTTACGGTGACGAGTTGCCAGCCTGACGCCCAACCTTCAAAGAAGGCGCACCCATTCACGCACCTACCTGCATGTCTTTAATGTCACTCGACTGTGGGGAGGACATGCAGACTTCCCACAGAAGACGTTCCAGCCAAGAATTGAACAGGAGAACCTCTTGCTGTGAGGCAACAACGCTAACCGCTGCACCACCGCGGCTCTTTGAAATTTATCCAGTTGAGTAGATATGATCTGCCCTTGACAAAAAAAAAAGAAATGGTTGAGGGTCCATTTTCTTGAGATTTCTAATATCCTTGTTTAAGAGGTCACATTTTGATACGTTGCATGGCCTTGCAAATAAGACTAGTTAGGCTGATAAGCCTGTAATTCTCAGGGTCTGTGGTAGGCCCCTTTTTCCAAACCTCAGGGACATGCTGTGCAACTAAGCTCAAGTTAAACAAATATGTAGGCATCCAGATAAATTTTCTGGGTCCATGGAAGTGGTGTTTTTAGTATTGGAGTGTACAGTTGGGACATTTTTATGTAGTGATCTCAATGGAGTAGGATTCTGACATCTGTGACATTTCTGTTCTATAGCAAAATTAGCACTACATTTGTCTGCAGGTATGTTAGCTATGTCTTTTGGCTCAAAGTGCATAATGGTATTTTGGATTATTTTTGCACATTGCAAGGTGTTATTTCTTACAGTAGGAAACCAACAAATAAGGATTTGTAGCTAACTTTGGCATTTGATTCCAGTTTCAGTTCGTATTCAGCTTTGGTATCTCTGGTCATTTTTAGTTCCTTATTGACATTGATTAGATTACTAATGTGGGTGGATTTGTTAATGGGACTTTTAAAAAGTGTTTTTCTTTTGTTATAACACTTTTTTTGAGTGGTGGGTCACCAATGTGGTTTATTTTTAAATTTCTCATACTTGGTTCTAGTGGGGACTGCTATGCCGTACACTTTTTATGAGGTTGCAGAGTTCAGATGAAAAAGTAGCAGCTGAAACTTTATGGTGAGATGTGACACTCCAGGTAAACTTAGATAGCTAGCCATTAGAATTTGTATGTTTTAAACATTTCAAATACAAAATAGTATACTGTTGTGGGGTCAATGGCTTTAAAGGAGAAAATTACTAATTTGTTTCACTTTAGCGGAGATGGAACTATTGAGGGCTTGTTACACTTGGTTAGTAGTGTTAGAGTGGATCAGGTCCAGAATTTTCTGACCCTTGGTGAGATGATTAAACATTTATTCTAAGGAGTTGGAGGAGTTGTTTGCCATCTTGGAATCTTTTGGCATACCAAAATTTAGAGTTGTAGGTACACCAGTAGACTGAAGGATAGCTGAAATCACCCATTATAAAGTTAATTGACAATGTACATTTGGGAATGTGTCATGCTCTAATGTGGACATGGATGGTGTCCTACAGCAAATTATACATAGATGATCATTCTTAAGAGTAGCTTACACTGTGAAAGACCCATTTCTGTTTAACTTTTTCTTTTTTTGCAAAGAAATACACATGACTCTATAAAACACCAGTACTAAGGACCAAAATTTACACCAATAAATAAATAAGACTCACTGGATAGATGGGTTCCTAACTCCATGTATTTCTGGCCTATGATGGAAGTTACCACTGCAGGTCAAAGTACTACGTTGACTATCACCAAGATTGGCATGTGTGCCTACCAAGGCAATCATGTACAGTCCTGCTTGATTTAAGAGGTGAGCACTATTAAGTGCTTGAAAAGGGTGGCGAGAACTTTGTCCGTCTGCTTAAAAGTGTATTTAGCTGGACATCTTATGATTTCCATAATTGCTTGTTTAGTATTGTTGCTATATTCCTGTGCAAGTTGGAGTTCAATATTAAGGCCCTGAGGGATTTGCGTAGAGACAATGATATCCCTGCTGCAATGGAGACGCATCAACAGTGTCCCTCAGGGCTATGGAGACGCATCAGCAGTGTCCCTCAGGGTTGAAGGCATAGTAATCACAGAATCCAGTTAAGCTGAGACTGTCATCCTTTCACTGAAACTAAGTCTCAGTTGTAAGACTTTATCTTACCTTTTTTTCAGTCTCACTTTGGACATCTTCCTTGTTCTGACCTTCTAAAAAATCTTCCCATTTCTTTTCCTTTATCTTCCCTGTGGTAACAAAGTGTCCATAAATGGCTCAGTCTTGGAGTGGGGTGTCGTTATGTCTCTAGGTTGACCTGTGGTGCTACTTCCTCCTTTGTTCATTAGCTTTATTAACTTAATCTCCTCCTTTTACGTAGAGCAAAGAGCCTCCTCACATACTTATTGTTGGTTCTGCCTTCAGATTATGTGCCCTGGTGTGTTTGATGGCATTCTTACTACTGAGCACAGCTGGGTGTGGTGAACACTGTGCCCAATTGTCAAAAACTGAGTTTGTAACACTGAGGACAGTTTCCACCAGAACTTTAAGATTTGAACTTAGAATAATAAAGCTAGGAAGTGTTTGTGTTGTGAGGGTCTCTTAGAATAATAAAGCTAGGAAGTGTTGGTGTTGAGGGTCTCCTCATGCATGCTGGGTAATGCACCACCAGAAATAGATACTATTGTATTCACATAGTACCATTTCAGTTTCAGATGACTGACTGTTAGAGAAAAGCTCCCAGTCATATGTTATTGATTGGTTCTGTAATTGTGATTAACATTATTGCCATGAATCCATGTGTGCTTCCCTGTCTGGCTACTCTATATTATATTGATTTCTCTGTTAATCAATGCAGTGAGCTGAAAAGCCGTTTCTTCTAAATCATTTCTTTCCATGTAATGACCGCCTTTCATTTTTGTGGATAATATGATTTCTGCTGTCTGTTTCTCCCTGTTTCTGAAGCATTCCTTGCTTTAGTTCTCATCTGAAATGTAAGAAATGGGACAGGTGTACACTGATAGCATGGTAGTACTAAGACAAAGTAGTAAAGGGGTCGTGTTTGAGGAAGAAACCTGATAATAATGGGTTGTTTTGTATAAGTATGAAGGCTTGTTAAAGGAGAATAACTAGACTGCTGACCCTTTTGTGGTTTAAAATGGTGCAGTGGTCATTTGTATTGATTGATTTGATTTATTTATTGTTGCCTTATTTACCTACATATGTCATAACAAGTAGTAATTTTATTAATTAATATTCTAGTATTTAATTATAATTTAATTGGAGTGGCATACAGGACTTCAGCTGTTTAACAATGAGGTATTTAAGTCACAGTGCCTTTTTTTATTCACATTTGCATGGCATTCTCTGAATACCAAGATATTTAATTCTAACTGCAGAAGTGACTTTCTGTACAGGATTTTTTTTGCTGGCCTGCTGTGACCAAAGCTTATTGAGCTGCTATGAAAAACAAACAAATCTTACAAATTCTTTTCTTTTAATTAGGTACAGGGATGCTACATACGTGATTTATACAGGTGATCAGGGTGTCACTGGAGAACAGATAATAGATGGTGCGTATAGAAGATTCCATATCAAACTACCAAGGCCTGTGAAGTTTGTTTTCTTAAAAAAGCGCTACTTGGTAGAAGCCAGTCTATATCCTCACTTTACTTTATTAGGACAAAGCATTGGATCCATTTTCCTTGGCTGGGAAGCACTTGCAAAATGCATACCGGATATTTACATTGACTCCATGGGCTATGCATTCACTCTCCCTTTGTTTAAGTATTTAGGAGGATGCCATGTTGGCTGCTATGTTCATTACCCTACTATTAGTATGGACATGCTTTCAGTGGTAAGAGACAGGAGAGAAAGGTTCAACAATGTGTCTGTCATTTCAAAGAATCCTGTTTTAAGTAAAGTGAAACTCCTTTATTATTATATGTTTGCTTATTTATATGGCTTAGTTGGATCATGCAGTGATGTCATTATGGTAAATTCTACATGGACTGAGAATCACATTCTTGGGTTGTGGAAGTCAAGAGACCGCACTAGTGTTGTATACCCACCATGTGATGTTAAGACATTCCTTGACATTCCTTTGGATGATGGGAAAAGCAGAGCTCAACAGACCATTGTTTCTGTTGGCCAGTTCAGACCTGAAAAGGATCACCCTTTGCAGATTAGAGCTTTCAGAAAACTGCTGGACAGTAAAGATGCCAAGCAGAGATCTGCATTAAAACTCATCCTGATTGGAGGTTGTCGAAACCAAGATGATGAATCGCGTGTGTTTTGCCTCAAAGACCTATGTGAGAAGCTAGGAGTCAAAGAAAATGTGGAGTTTAAAATAAATATTCCTTTTGAGGAACTGAAGCAATACCTGGCAGAAGCAGTGATTGGATTACATACTATGTGGAATGAGCATTTTGGTATTGGTGAGTTTTATTTTTCTTTTACCTAATTTTCTATGTTCGCTGATTTGGAAGAACACTGTACATACTAATGTGCTGTACAAGTTTTATAGTTGAGAGGTTCATTTAAGTTACTTTATTGTGTTGCCTAATTGTTATTTTGGGAGTAGCAAGAACTGCAAGTCCGAGCTTAAAGCAGGTGTGATACTTAGAATGCTCTTTTTATGTCTTACCAGTTGCCTGAATGTTTTTCTTAACAGTTTATTAATAGAGTAATTTAATTAGATTTTTCATACTGGTTTAGTTTTATAACTACCCATTTATCAGATGTGAAGTAGATGGCTACTGCATTAAAAAATCTATGTTATGACAAATAATGATTTACAGAGGTATATAACCATATATGTATGTCATGGGGTGCACTTTTAAAAATTGCTTCTAACTGAAGCATTGGCTCATGATAACTTAAATGTGTAAAAAAAATAATATAAACTGAATAAGTAAAGCAGATTCTTTTTGGTTTACCTTAATTTTTCAGTTTAAAGTATCTTCTCGTATCTAAGCTGCTTAATAGAAGTGGGTACATTCTAGAAGATGTGATGAAGCTGCAAAAATCTGGCTGTGCACCTGCGGTGATTTGCTTCAGTTTTTTTTTTATTTTTTTATACAACTTCCGTGTTTCTCTCTTGCTGATCGGGTAACTATTGTATGTACTGAAGCAGTTCTGCCTCCTGAAACTAAGTGTGCCTGTTTGCATGATGCGCAGTTGCTGTATCTGATGTTTTCCCCTGTTCTCACAATTCAGAACTTTTGTCAGCATAAAACCCAAGACATCTTAAGTGGGAAAAGCTGAGCGTTTAATTTTACATGCACAGTGATTAGCTGCGGCGGTGCTAAAATGTGATGTAGACGGCATAAAATTAATGAGCTCATCAGAATGTGTTATTAAATGCGCTGTGGAAGTAAAATTATTCCTTAATATAATGCAAAAGTTGCAGTGTTCTTATTTGTAAACTGTGGTAAGTACAAACTTCTGAAAGTAAAAGAAAGGAAGTGGGATATAGTCATCTGTGGTCCAGCATCCCCAAAGCTGTACCTTGTATGGTTGATTCACATTGCAGATGTCTTTTGTTTCTGGAGCCATACCAAACCAACTCAGGCCTGCAGTTCTTTATCCCCTGTGATCCACTTACTTGAAATTCTGCAGAAGGTTAGTCTTAAAAGTTCCCTCCTCTCACAACATCCGTCCTTGAGAGTTTGATCTGTGTGTATATCTACTCCTTCATTTTGATCATTGGAGCAATGTAATGTTACACAGACAAGAGGGGAGCAGGCTCTCGTGTCCACAGGATATGATTGTTAAATCTGAAATCCTCATTTTAGGTAGATTCTGTTTCTTCCTTCCCTTCTTCCAGAACAGCTAGTTAATTTATAGCACTGGTTGAGACCATCCTTACAAGCCTTGCAGAACCATTGGCTTTCTTGCGCCTCATTGAATTTTGGTAACCTGTTCAGCACCTAGTGAACAAGTGATAAGATAAACTGCAGCAGTTAGGTTTAGAGCTTGTGCTAAACCCTGTAGTGGCATGCCACCCAAGGCTAATCACTTGTATAGGCCATCCATTGAGAGGACATATGTTCTTGCCGGGCATCCAAAATCATTTGTTTATGCTGTTTATTTCTGCATAGTGTACATCTCTGAGGCTGATTTTGTCCCTGAATTCCCAAATAGTGTGCTAAATATTTGAGACATTTCTGGCAGCTTTCTTTCTGCTGCCATGCTGGGTCCCGAGGCCTTTTTAATTACTTGTCATACATGTCTTATTTGCAGATTTGTTATTAAGCTGGCCATGGAAAATGAATAAAGGGCAAGGTAGAGTGAAAGGAAAAAAAAGTCTTTACATTCTGTCTTGCTAGATTCCATTTGGCCTGTTATGCATTTAATTCAGCAGACATATTGGCTAGGACTGTAGCAATCAACACTCACCCTCATAATGTGGCTTGTTTCATGCTGTCCTCCTCTTTTGAAGAGTTGCACTAAACTGTATTGGATCATGTTTTTAAGGGTGTGACTTTTTATGAGCCTTCCCTGGAGGTCAGAGTATATCCAGGAGAATTGTAAGGCTCATTCTGCAGTGGAGGCAATGCCCACTTCTCCTCCTTCCTCTTCCTGCAAGCCTTTTCAGTCCTTCAGAGCTATGGCTACCTCAATAACCTTTCAAAAATTCAGCCCTTAATGGTTGCATGGTTTTCCCAGTGTACCTTTGCAAAGCATTGTAAACTTTGTCCCCTTTCCAGAGTCAGATCTCCTTTTGGGGCCACCGTTGTTAAGGGTATGATTTCCAAGGGGTCCAAGGAGTAGGAAGAGTTTGGGACTTGGTACTCTGGCCTACATATGATAGTGGATGGGCCCACTCTTTTCAGATGTGAAATTGATGTTGTATAAATGATAATGGATGGGCCAGCTCTTTTCTAATGTGAAAATTGTTCTACAAGTGATAGAGGACAGACCGTCTTTGATCAAATACAAAAGCTGTATACTTACCATAATGCTACACCTGTAAGAGTGGCTCCAGCTTTTGGTATGACCCCACCCACCTGCCCATCTTCTCTTGCATTAGACAGTGTCTTGTGTCATATGTATGCACCTCTTGTTTATTTTTGTGTGTATGCGTTATTTTAGTGAATATACAGTAGATATAAAAAGTTTACAAGCCTCTGTTAAAATGCCAGGTTTTTGTGATATAAAAAAATGAGACCACAATAAATCATTTCAAATCTTTTCCCACCTTTAATGTGACCTATAACCTGTACAATTCAGTTGAAAAACAAATCTGTTAGGGGAAAAATATAAAAAATAAAAAATGTACAGTACGCTGGTTGCATAAGTGTGCACACCCTTAAATTAATACTTTGTTGTGTGTTCACACCCTTAAACTAATACTTTGCTGAAGCACCTTTTGATTTAATTACAACATTCAGTCTTCTTGGGTATGCACCTGCCATCAATTAAAGAGACTCTGATTAACCCAAATAAAGTTCAGCTGTCCTAGTAGGATTTTCCTGACATTTACTCAGTTGCTCCTACAGCAAAACCCATGGTTTGCAGAGAGCTTACAAAGCATCAAAGGGATCTCATTGTTGAAAGGTATCAGTCAGGAGAAGGGTACAAAAAAATTTCCATAGCATTGGATATATCATGGAACACAGTAAAGACAGTCATCAAAAAGTGGAGAAAATATGGGACAACAGTGACGTTGCAAAGAACTGGACGTCCCTCCAAAATTGATGAAAAGACAAAATGAAAACTGGTCATGGAGGCTGCCAAGAGACCTACAGCAACACTGAAGGAGCTGCAGGAATTTCTGGCAAGTACTGGTTGTGTACTACATTTGACAACAACCTCCCATATTCTCCATATGTCTGGACTATGGTTGCAAGATGGAAGCCTTTTCTTACACAGAAAAACATCCAGGCCTGGCTAAAATTTACAAAACAATACATCACGTCTCCCAAAAGCATGTGGGCAAATGTGTTATGTTCTGATGAGGCCAAGGTTGAACTTTTTGACCACAATTCCAAAAGGTACGTTTGGCGCAAAAACAACACTTTGCATCACCAAAAGAACACCACCCCCCGGTGAAGCATGGTGCTGCAGTATCATGCTTTGGGCTTTTCTTCTGCTGGAACTGGGGCATTAGTCAAGGAGGAGGGAATTATGAACAGTTCCAAATACCAGTCACTTTTAGCCCAAAACCATCAGGTGTCTGCTAGAAAGCTGAAGAGGAATTTCAGCTTTCAACACAACAATTATACCAGCATACATCCAGATCAACAAAAACATAACTTCACCAGAAGAAAATTAAAGTTTTGGAATGGCCCAGCCAGAGCCCAGACCTAAATCCAATAGAAAATCTGTGAGGTGACCTAAGATGGCTGTGCACAAGACATGCCCTTGCAATCTGACAGATTTGGAGTGCTTTTCCATGGAAGAGTGGGCAAATATTGCCAAGTCAAGATTTGCCATTCTGATACTCCTACCCAAGAAGACTGAATGCTGTAATTAAATCAAAATGTGCTTCAACAAAGTATTAGTTTAAGGGTGTGCACACTTGTGCAACCAGCGTATTGTACGTTTTATTTTTTTACATTTTCTCCAACAGATGTGCTTGCAAATATAGTTATATGAAATTCATAACTTATGTTTTAATGCAGTACTAGTGTTTATCCCCAGCAAGTGGCAGGAATTGACATTTGGCTAATTTTGGATCAAGATCAATTTGTCTTTACCTCCACAGTTTATCTTGATACCTGTTCAAATGACCCCACCTTCTTTGTAGGGAAGGACGACTCCATAGTCTTCCTATTTCTGCTCCCTGTTCACAGTAACCTTCAGGCAACTTTACTACAGTACAGTGTCTGAAGCACTGGAACTCTTTGCTGCATATCAGTTTTTTACCCCCAAGTTTTGAGGGATGCAACATTAGCCATAAACAGTGGTTTTCTGCAGATCTTTGGTTTAAATGGGTAACATGTTAGTGAGCTGCCTCCTGGGGTCTGTGGTTTGATTCATTTAGCCTCCATTTGCCTACTTGTTTTTTTCAGAGAAAGTCATTAACCAGACAGTGCTCCAGGTCCAAAGCTGGAAAAGGTCAATGTGGACCAGTGCTCTACCTTGGTTAACAAATACAAATAAAATGGTGTGGGGAGAATCCTGTGGCAGATCCAGTAGTTGTGTCCCTGTATCCAGAAAAAGGACCCAAATTGGTTCCTGCTCCTAACATTTTCAAATAACAAAGGATGATGGTGCTTTGGATAGATTTGAGAAGAAGGTTTATGAAGCTGTGACTGTAGAGTAGGGCAATTAACTATCAGATGTGCATGACTAAGATTCAGATGACATCCTGAACCAGTTAGTAGAAAATTAGGGGAGGGTGTCTAATGCAGACCTGAGGGCAAAACTTGTAGAGCTAACCCAGATAAATAAGTGGCAAAACACTCCGTTAAGTTTGTATATGATTGCTGTTGATGCAGCATCCAGGCAACAGCCATGGATTCCAAGATAAGAGGATATGCTTGACTTGAAGCTACAATCCCTGTCAGTGGATGTCAAAATGCAGCTGTCCAATGCCCCATTAGATAGAGAAGGAGATTCTCTTTGGGAACCCACTAGTAAGGTATTTAAGAGAGTAGAGGAAAGGTCCTGCCAGGTATTAAATAACCCCCTCTTGCTATGGTATGATATGAGCTACCCTTGACAACTAGGACCTTAGCATTTCAGACAGGGAAAGGACCAGTTTAAAAAGAAATGTCAGGAAGGCAGCAAGGGAAAGCTCAGTGACCCAGGAGCCTTTCTCCAACTAGGAGCAGCCAGTATTGTATGGAACTTCTCTCACCTCCAAGTCTAGCCCTCCTAGCCCTATCAGCAGGATTGCTGAAGGACTGTCACAGTGTCTCTCAGTATGGATTTTTTTTAATAAAGGCTATAAAAAAAGAGAAATGGGTTCTCCAAACCATTGCAGAAGGGTGCTGTTAGATATCCTGGCACAGTGAATGATGAGAGCTAGTCTGTCCAAGGGAGCAAAGCAAAGGGTTTTGCTCCAAACTCTTCTTGCTGCCTTGTTCCCCCAAAAGAGAGAGAACTTGGAGACCCATTTTCAGAAATGTATTGAATCTTTACAGGTTGAGAATCCCAAGATTCTAGATGGTAACTATTCAGACCCTTTTACCACTCCTGTTCCTAAAAGTTCAGATGGTCCCACTTGAACCTGAAGGATGCCTGTCTCCACATTCCACTTGACAAGGACCACAGGTGCATCTCAGTTTCAAAGCAGGCAATTTGCATTTTCTGTTTACCTTATAGCCCTTTGGTTTGGCTACTGTCCCTGGGTACTGGTGCTTGGCTCGAGTGACTGCCTCATCCAGGCATTGTTACAGGAGGAGGTAATCTGTGAACTGGCTTAAACCATAGATCTTTTCCAAAGTCTGCATTTACATTCTGCCTTCAGAAATCCTCCCAATCCAGAGGATGATTTTTCTGGGCTTTTTATTGGATCCCAATCTTCAAAATGCCTTTCTGCCACCAGATAAAGTGGAAAACTTGGAAAAATATTTCCTACAGTTAACAGAACATTATCACAAAGGAGTGCTTTGGATACATTGCAAGCACTATCCTGCTGATACGCCAAGCCAGCCTACATATGTGGAAACTTGTTTGGTACTTCATAATGCTGGAGCTAACATATCAGTCACTGGAAGAACTGGTTCCCGTTTTACCATGTATACTGTGTGAGCTGGAGTGGTTTGTCAGGCAGTGCAGCTGAAATGTGGAGGTCCTATTCTTTCAGGGACCACCCAACCAGATTCTTACAACAGTTGCTTCAGATATGGCCTTAAAGTTCAGGGAGTGTGGAATAGTGTTCCAAAGGATTATAACCGTGTAAGAGTGATGATGGCATTGACTTGGGCTGTCTAAGAGTTCAGATGAATCTGGACAGAGGGTGGGTTGCAGGTAGTGACAAACACAATGGTGATGCATCTCAAGGAGGGAGGGACAGGATTGTACATCCTTTGCAGGCTAGCAGTGACTGCTTGTGATGTGACTTTTGAGCACAGGATGTCCCGCAAGAGAGTTTATAGCTGCTCACAGCAAAATGTATCAAAGGCAGAGCACACAAATAGATATGATGCACAGTGATGTCTTCCTTCAACTAGTGCATATTACACAGTGATGTCTTTCAACTAGTGCATAGGTGAAGTGTTCCTCAGATAAATGTGTTTATCACAAAATGACATATAACTGAAGAAATTCTGCCGAAATGCACAATGCAAAGAGGCTTGGGCAACTGATTCTTTCGGTATGAGCTAAACAGGTCTGTTTTATCATGCCTTTTCTCGGATCCCCTTGCTCCTCAGGATAGTCTGAAAACTGAGGCAGATGAGGCCAGGTATACTGTTGATGGCATCTTTTGGCCCATGCAGCACTGGTTCTCTCTTCTCATGGATATATCCAGGGGGAGAGGCAGCAGATGCTACCCATAATGGTGGGCGGGCATACTAATGGAAAGCAAAGGATCCCTGATGCACTCTAGCCTGAAGTCATTACAGTTCACAGCTTAGATGATCTGATCCTGCTGCCTTCTAGACACCATTGTAATGTAGAAATGCTGAATAATAATAGGGATGCAAGGAAGCCCACCACTAGGAAATTCTATCTAAATTGAAAATATTTTCCAGTTGATGCCAAGCAAGAAGGTTTCTCTTGCACTGGTGTCCATGATACTTCACTGTCTGTGTGTACTGCATGGAGTAAGCTTGTCTTAAAGTTTATCTGTCTATCAGCTCAGCCTGTTTGCCACAGTGCATGTCCTTTGCCACCCTTGGGGACAGTAAAACAGTTCCTTAAAGGGGTACTACACTTAAGATTCCTACATAAAATACCCCACTGTATTATCACTAGCTACAGGTCTCGAACCATGAACCGTTCCGCATACCTGAAATTAGTAGAAACACTTGCCATTCAGCCAAACACATTATGCATGGACGACTACCCCTCCATAAACTGGGAAACCTATATGACCAGTAACATGCAGGCTCTGAGACTCCTGGACTTTGTCAATGCAAATGCTCTGGAATAGCTAGTCTGCACTCCCACTAGGGGCTCAAATATTCTTTATGTAGTATTCACAACCTTGGGGGAGCATTGCACCCACCAGCGTAATGTCCTCATTAGTAAGACTGGATCATAAATCTGTCTCCTTTGAAATAAACGTAATGGTAGAACCCCATCAAACCCTAAAACCCTAAAGAATTTTTTCAACACAATTTACCTTCTATTAAGTGATAGAGTAGGCAATTTTAAAGTTTCTCCTAACCCCCAAAACACAGAGGCCTATGCAGAAGTATACATGAATGCCCTGTACACCCACTTAAACAAGTGAATAGAAACTGCAATATTTGACCAAACAAAACCCAAGTCTAGCCAGAAAAACAAGCCACCCTGGTGGACTCCTGGCATAAATTGACTATACAACAGAAGTAAATGAGAGGTGCACAACAGTGAAAAAAATCCCTTATTAGTTCCAACAGGCAAATCAGGGAACTAGTCAAGTCTTCAAAAGTTAAATATGAGACTAAAATAGCCTCCCAAGCAAAGGATAAACACACAGCATTTTTCAGCTAGATCCAAAATCTTAAGGGTAACACTCAACAACATGCTGAGTTAGCTTTAGATGGCACTATGTATACTCAGCCAGAAGAAGAAGCAAACCTGCTGGCTGATATATTCACCTCAGATTTCACCTCCTCATCATATCCAGTCACTCCCTGTGAAATACCTCCTACCATTCATTTGTCTGTTATCACAAAAGAACAGGTCGTCACTTTTCTCTCTAAGGCTAGAAACACTGCATCAATGGGCCCTGATGGAATCCAAGGTACCTGCTACATTGAAACATGACCTAGCAGACCCACCCAGTATTTAACCACAGTCTCCATGCAGGCTTTGTCCCAGTAAAGCAGAGGACAGCAGATATCATCCCTCTGCACAAGGGATCTTTAACTGCTCTAGGAAACTACTGACCCATAAGTGTGACTAGCCTCATATGCAAGGCTATAGAAAGGATCATGGACCTGATTAATGATGCAGGAAATCTGCAGACTCTAGACCCAACCCATTTCAGCTTCAAGGGCAGGTCATGTCTTCTTTTGAGAAGGCCAGCAAGGCCATGAATGAGGGTAAGACAGTGCATACTTCCTACCTTGACCTGGCCAAGGAATTTTGCATAATACCCACTCAGGTCTTTTAGATAAATTGGCATAAACCTTTACATCATCAGCTGGATAGCAAAATGGCTCCTGGATTAGACACATGTTGTTAGAGTTTGGGAATCCACATCCATCAAAAGGCCAGTCACCAGTGGAGTACCACAGCGCTGGCCCCCCTTCTGTTTGGGATATACTTCGGAGATGTCAAGCCAAATGTGGTTATCCTTTGGCTGACCAGGTTTGCTGATGACTGCAACTTGGAGACGGCCACTGACTCCCCAAACAATGTTGATATCCTACAGTAAGGTCTGACTCAGACTAACTATTGGTGTTAGAGCTGTAGCCTCAAACTAAATGCAAAGAAGGGCATATTATTACCCTTTTGGAAATCAAATGTCCCTGGAAATTGCAACATTGATAGCATCCCCCTAAGAGTGGACCCAGTGGTTGGGAGATCCGGGTACTCGGTGATCTGAACTTTGACCACCATGTGTCCATGGTGGTGAGAAAATCCTTCTGTGTGGTTCAGCTTATAAGTGAGGCATACTATGTTGATGGAAGGATGTCATTGTACCACAGTACTTGGCCCTTATCAGACCAATAATTGAGTATAATGCACTCTTTGGCATGTACCTCGCCAAGCACCTGCATCCGCAGAGGTTTCTCACCAGAAAAATAAAGGGTATAACCCACATGTCATATGTGGACAGATTAAAAGCCCTATCAGATTAAAAGCCCTATCAGTGTATTCAGTTCCTTGCTGATTACATAGGGGTGATCTGTGCCTGACCTAAAAGGCAGTCTCTGACCTAGCGCTGATGGAAATGTTGCATATTCGCACGAGTAACTGCACAAGGGTTACCAACTCCAAAGATCTAAACCTGATCTCTGACATGAATGCTGGAGAAGACAGATGTGTGTCCCAAAGATTGCCCAACTCTGGAATAGCTTCTTGTTCACATGAAGCAGTGCCCTTCCCTGACCATCTTCAAGCACAATCTTAAACCAATGAATGGAAAATCACAAATTCCCTCCTGGGGTGGCATCCATGTCCCTTATGGTCCGAAGCAGTCTGTTAAAAAAAAAAAAGTCAAAACCCCACTTGCTGACCCTTATCTTTCCCTAGAGATAGAAAAATGGGTAAAACTGGCTAGACATGTAAGGTTTCGTGAGCCATTAGCCTAGTAATCTCCTATGAACCCATAAAGTTGTAACACTTCATCTAGTTCATCTCCTATGAAAGGCACCTCATGAAATTAAGTTTCTTCCGCCAGAGATACTGGCTGTTTTTTTCTTTTTTTTTCCTAATCTGTAGTTTTACATGCCTTTTCTCTTTGAGTGTTGTTTTTATTGCTGTCTGGCTGCTTCTGTGGTGTATGGATGAGCTTATGACTGGCCCTTCATGTCCTCCTTTCTCATTATGATACCAGGTTATCATTTTCTCAGTTTCTCTTCCCATTTTCCTTCATGCATTTATAACTAGGGACTTCTCTCTTTTAGTGTCTATGCTGGCATGTTTTGTCAGTTCCTGCAGCATTTTAAGTCTTTTGACAAAACTCAGCAATGAATTTCTCTGATCTTTCCTCCCTGAGCCAAATCTTGATATCTTGTGATTTCTAGTCCTGCTTTTTTCTCTTTGCTAGGGCTATGTACTTGGAGCAATACATCTGGCAGAACCCTTTCACTATATAATTGTTCTGTAAACTAGAGAAAGCTTGGCAAATCATTAGTTCTTGAGACAAACGTAGTACCAGCTCTACAGGATGTAAAACTTTTCCCAGGAGTGTCAGAATGTCTGCTTGTGTTTACAGGATGTTCCCTCTTGTCTGCATTTGTACACACCACTTACATTTTCTGGTTACTAGTAGTGCTATGTTTGATTATAATGGCTAAATCACAATATATTTGCATACATCCTGAGTCCAGTACTGCTAATAATTCTTTTCCTTCTACAGTAATGCATTTTGTAGGTTTGGTGCTGCCACAGTCACAGAAGGCAGATTCTGCATTTCTTTAACTTGCTCAGCCTTGTCATACCCCATTGGTATACTGTCAGGCAAACTGTTCGACAGACTGCTGTTTGGTATTAACTGTTTTACAGGTATTGTATTACCAAACATTAAAATAACTGGCTAGATGTCCTTTTCTAGTGCAATTAATTAAATCTGGTCTGTCTTGATTCTGGTGTGGCTTCACTTGTTTTCTGTCTTGGTTTGTGACTCTGTCTACAGCAATTAATATTGGTTCAAGTGAAGACAATTTTCTTAGCTGGAGGTACAAAAGCATACTTGGGTGAAGGCTTAGTACTATCCCTTTGTGCATGCATGTTTGACTTGTAATAATATATAACCTCGCCTAGTAACAGAACTCTGTACTGCAACAAACAGTTCATCAGAAGACTGAGGATACCACTTTTTCTGAGTTACTAGGGAGTGCATTCTTAAATTTATCTGTAGCAAAAGCTTTCATTTTACTTAAATTATGTAAGTGAAGTTCTAGCCATGTTTTCAAAATCTGTAGCAAATGTACCAATTGAACTTCCATTGGTTTGTCCATACATAATGTCCACATGTGAAATTTGTAGGACTGTGCACCAAATCAACCTTCAGTCCTTGCTAAAATCTCTCAATCGCTCTTTCTTTAATTTCTAGTAATCATGTGCATCAGAGGTTTCCAAATCCATTTAGGTTTTCAGGGCCTCTCCACTTGGGTAGAAGGACAGAGTTGTAGCCCATTCTGACTGGGCCATCTTTCCCCACCTTCTTAACTTTCAGAAGCAGATAAACCTGCACATCATCCTCAGATCTAAGCATTTTTAGAGTTATACTGGAACTCTGATCATCTTGGGTTAAATAGAGAAGTAAGTCTAATGATGTCTAACAGGTGTTCTTTCCTTTCTTGAAGACTGACCAGGTGCTGGTCAGATGTTCATCATCAGGTCATTATTGCAGTGTTGCTTTCTTTTGATATGTATCCTGCTAAGGATGCTGTATGTCCTGCCAGACTACAAAAGCTTTGGTATCTTCCTCTCACACCGTGGGTCCCACATACAACCGTTGCACAAGACTATGTGCTGACACTTAAGGGACTTCGGGTGTGAAATTCCTCGGAACTTTCTTGCTGCCAGACCATCAAGGAAGACTCTGCATTGCAGTCTGTCAGCTGAATGGCCTGTTCCTGCTGTAGTCATTATTGGCAGTTAAGCACCTTCTTGGGGAACCTTCCTGATGTGCTTCCTTGGATCCCTGCTGCACTATTCCAATGCTAAAGTGATATCTTGCCAAGGTAACCTAATGTCAGGCTGAGGTACGAAAGCCAGAAAACCTTTTTTCCATATGGTAATATGTCTGACACATGACCTAAGCCCACAGTTGTAAGGGAATATAAAATGTATGAGCATAAGATCCTTTGGCCATCTCGCAGCCAGTCCGAATGCAGGTCTTACACCCATTGGTCTCTGTGTGGTTGCTGGTGTTACTTCTGCCTTGATTTATTCAGATAGTGCACCACTGGAGAACCTTTCTGTGTTCATTGCATTGATCACTGCTGCAGTAGCCTTAGCTATATGGGTTATATCTTTCATAGGCTATAACAGCTCCCAAAACTTCAGGGCACCTTGCATGGACCCAAACAGTCAGCTCAAGTTTAGCAGACTAAAAAAGACAGGTTTGGGCACCAACCCCTTTAAATATTTCTTGCTGTTGGAGAGCTGTCCTCTGCAGGCTGTCAAGGATCGACAGTGCTGTTCCTTTGCTGGGCACATAAGTTTCCTTTCAGGAAAAATCCCTCTACATTAAAAGTTGTTGTTTTGTTATACTTTTCTGTTTAGGCAAAGTTACTTTAAAATTGGCAATTTGTGCTTTTAATGGACTGTCACAAGACTTAGCTGCACTTTTTTCCTGTCCATTTTAAAAGTTGTTTAATTGAAAACCATTCCATCTGGAGAAATGTTTTGTTTTAATTTTGGGGGCTGGTCCTTTTTACTGTTTGTTTTTGTGTAAAAAAGAGTTTTAAAGTCTTTAAATTTTTACTGGCTTTTGCTGCTTGTTTTCCTAAGGAAGGAGGCACCATTTTCAGCTTGTCCGTGGAGCAAACTAGTGGTCCCTTTGTCAGTCCTTCCAACCAAAAAATGGAAGAGTTAAGCAAACAGCCTTTGACACCATAGCAAGCTAACACTTTGCCTCAGCCACAGATGGGTTACTCTGCTGTGGCTATAGCTTGTTCCTCGGACCACTTGTCTTTTATCCCAGATCCCTCTGGTGTAGCACCTACAGCCCCTATGGAATGGGGGTTAGCCATATCAACTGCTTGGTCCCCTCAATGGGCAAGGAATAGCAACTCTTGTTGGTCCTGAGAAGGGGGAACAGGGAAGACTTCCTTGTCGAGTGAAAATGTTGTGCCCATCCCAGAGGAAGCTACCGCCATTAACACTGTTGGCCCTCATTTTTTTCTATCAAAAAAGTAGAAAACTTAAACCTGTATCAACCCCTCCTCAAATTTCCTTGGGTATGAGTAGTTTACTAGGTCTGTCTTAGGGTTTAATTCAGGCTATTGATCCTTCTTATAAGGGTGTTTTTGGTCAAAGAAAGAAATTCAGGATTATGAATGTGGACAGAAATATGAAGGGACAACTACAGGGTTGTCTCCTCAGTTTTCTGATTTCAGACTCGCAGAAGAGCTCGGTTTCTCTTTTTCTCTTCTAGAATGTGCCAGTGTTTTCAGTGGGAGAACACAGAGTTTGTTCAGTCCCTCAGAAAATACTATGAGCTGTTATAGTTTATAGTAGGAATTTCCAGAACCTTCATCCATTTCTGTCAACTTTTGAGGACGTGTGTTGTTGCCTGTACTTTTCTGATGGTCTGCTTACTGCCCCTAGAAAGGCAGAATGTGTAAAATTTCTTAATGTTAAGTTTTTATACACTCTTTCCAAACCAAATGCAGCAACTATAACTTTAGTCTATATGGCTGCTAAACATTTAGCTGATTCCAATCCTACTCTTTCTGACAAGTAAGCCTATTGATAAGCATGGGTAACGTGTATGCTTCTGCAACTTTGATTTTCAGAAGTTTGAATTATCAGGCTCATAAGTTTATTCTGATTAATTGTGAAACTGTGAGAAATGTTTTGTCTGCATTTTATTTTTGTGAGGAGAAAATCTGCTCTAAATAATTTGGTTTCCTCCATTTTACAAGTAGTCACAACTCATTGTTAGTCGGGTGTGTACGACTCTGCTGATGCTTCTTCCAGGTCACTGGTACTGTTTTGAGGAGGTTTGCCTGGCTGTGTTCTTAGAACCTCCCAGATGATGTGAAAAATTCTCTTAGAATGAGTCTGAATCCCCCCACCTTCTCTTGAGCAACAGATAGTTTCAGACAAATGGGTACTGTATCAGTGGGAGTGGTAAGCACAAGATAACCTGTCTACCATGAGAGGAGTGCTTCTTGGCCCAGAATTTGTAGTTTATTGACCATTTGGACAGTTTGTCCATCTCTTTCAACTTTCTGGTTTAAAAGACCACATCTGCGCTTGTTCCCATCTTTCCTGTAACTAACCTACTGGGTAGCACTAGAAAGTCTTAAACTGAAACAAGCCTTCTAGCTTAGAAGAGAGACTTTGGAGTGATTAAGTATCAGTTTTCTGTACTTTCTTGCAATACTAACTGTTTTCCGCCTAAACACAGATTTTCCAGCGTTTATTGTGATTTAAAAGCTTGTTTTTTTTCACATATTGTACTTAATTGACTGCCTGCACTTTTAAAAAAGTTGTTTTTTGTTTAAATAATTTTAGAAGGAAACAAAAAATGGCTGCTGTGTGTGGCGTCTCCAGCAACAATAAAATGTGAATAACAGCAACTTATATCGGAGAACGCCCTGGCAGTGCGACCAACTCCGAGGCAGATTCACTTCTTTACTAGCAGTTAGTTAATGCAAATAAAAAACACTCCTCATGAAACTTGCGATAAAGTCTCCAAACAGCTACAAAAAATGATTGACAGAGGCTAATCGGAGACTGCCCATGTAGTATAACAAACAGTAAAGTTAATTCACCTCTTCGGAATCAGTAAGCTGGATACTGACTTGTAAATACAGTGCGGCAAATTATTCCGTTCTCCAGGTGGGTTTTCACCTCACCACAAACAATCCACAAAATGAAAATCCACTGCGATGTAATCCAATTGAATAAAAACACTTTGATAACATGAAACTGGCTAGCGCTTTCACCTTATAGGCTTCCTCAGGCCAAACACTAAGTAACATTTTTGACATACATATATACTTTGTGTTTATGACATCACTTCCCTTTATGTCAATTAGCTAACAAACTTTTTAAAAACGACACTAATATACTAAATAACATATGTAAAATAAAAACGTTCATCAGCGATAGTCTGTTGAACTAAAATCTCTTACTTAAAAATAAAAAACATTAATGTAATTTCAACACTAATAAGTCGAATTTTATATATATATATATATATATATATATATATATGTATATATATATATATATATATATATATATATATGTATGTATATATATATATATATATATATATATAATATACTAATGGGTAGCCCACTTTTAATACATAAATGTATGTATGTATATGTGTATATATATATATATATATATATATATATATATATATATATATATATATATATATAATATACTAATGGGTAGCCCACTTTTAATACATAAATGTATCCATTGAAGCTAAACTAATGACAAGTTATTATAATAAGAATGCATATAAACTAACATAAAACTAATAATTATACTTGAAAGCCAATAATGCATACCGTGTTAACCACGGGAGCAAGCACCCACAAAGACCTCACTTAGGTCAGCGACTTCAAATAATTGTTCAACAGATATGAAACCGCAATAACATGCCTCTCATTAAAATTATCAAACTTGTCAGTTTAATAAAGATTGTGTAGCATATAATAAAGAAAAGCAAAAGGCATGGGCTACTCACAACTTTAAGAAATTGCGATTTATTGACATCCACAAAACCAAAATATAATGTATTTTGGTTTTGTGGATGTCAATAAATCGTGCAGTTCTATTAAGTTGGTGGAGTGCCTCTCTATTAGCCCATTGCGCTCTTTTGGATTCTTTTTAGTGATTTGTGAGTGCACTTTTCGCATATAATAAAATAAGTTAGTTACATCAGTAACCATGGTAACGTTTAGCTCTATGACTGTACATGTAAATTAAAATTGCTCATGAAACATCCCATCATTTTCGATCAGTATTACCATATTAATAAGAGGCTTGAATGTAGTTTTATTTAAATACATATGACTATGCATCAGAGAATATTAATATAAAGGAATAACAGTTAATGTTCATAATGAACAGCAACTAGATCGTCCCATTTACCATTTTCTACTTTCTAAGCTCTTTTCCTTTTAAAATGGGTTTGATTGGAATCCTGTCATTTAAGCCAGGTTCTCAATCAGCTCTCAGTCTGATAATCCACTTGGTTTCATTTTGTTCCGTTTTATTTCAGATATCACCCCTCCTAATTGTTGGTTGATTAACTTGAATAACTAAGAATTTAAATTTATGATCTGTTGATGTATCAATGACATGTCTGGAAAGTGCACGATCTAGTTGCTGTTCATTATGAACATTAATTGTTATTCCTTTATATTAATATTCTCTGATGCATAGTCATATGTATTTAAATAAAACTACATTCAAGCCTCTTATCAATATGTTAATACTGATCGAAAATGATAGGATGTTTCATGAGCAATTTTAATTTATATGTACAGTCATGGAGCTAAATGTTACCATGGTTACTGATGTAACTCTAACTTATTTTATTATATGCTACACAATCTTTATTAAACTGACAAGTTTGATAATTTTAATGAGATGCATGTTATTGCCGTTTCATATCTGCTGAACAACTTGAAGTCGCTGACCTAAGTGAGGTCTTTGTGGGTGCTTGCTCCAGTGGTTGACACAGTATGCATTATTGGCTTTCAAGTATAATTATTAGTTTTATGTTAGTTTATATGCATTCTTATTACAATAACCTGTTGTTATTAGTTTAGCTTCAATGGATACATTTATGTATTAAAAGTGGGCTACCATTAGTATATATATATATATATATATATATATATATATATATATATATATATATATAAATATAATTAGACTTATTAGTGTTGAAATTATATTAATGGTTTTTATTTTTAAGTAAGAGATTTTAGTCCAACAGACTATCGCTGATGAACGTTTTTATTTTACATATGTTATTTAGTATATTAGTGTTGTTTTTAAAAAGTTTGTTAGCTAATTGACATAAAGGGAAGTGATGTCATAAACACAGAAATTATATATGTATGTTAAAAATGTCACTTAGTGTTTGGCCTGAGGAAGCCTATAAGGTGAAAGCGCTAGCCAGTTTCATGTTATTAAAGTGTTTTTATTCAATTGGATTACATCGCAGTGGATTTTCATTTTGTGGATTGTTTGTGGTGAGGTGAAAACCGACCTGGAGAGTGGAATAATTTGCCGCGTATTTAACGGGCACTGTATTTACAAGTCAGTATCCAGCTTACTGATTCCGAAGAGGTGAATTAACTTTACTGTTTGTTATACTACATGAGCACTCTCCGACTAGCCTCTGTCAATCGTTTTTTGTAGCTGTTTGGAGACTTTTTATCGCAAGTTTCATGAGGAGTGTTTTTTATTTACATTAACTAACCGCTAGTAAAGAAGTGAATCTGCCTCAGAGTTGGTCGCACTGCCAGGGCGTTCTCCGATATAAGTTGTTTAAATAATTTGTTTAACTGTTGTAGGCTACACACTGAAGTGCGATAACCTTTTCTGATTATTTGTAGTTGTTTAAAGCTGTTTTAAGTGTATTTTTTACTGCTTTTGCCTTATCTTTTCAAAAAACAAAACAAAAAAAATTCCTTGTTTCCCGCCTTTCTAAGCTAGTATAGTCCAGTGTTCAGGCTAGTGCTGAATTCAGGGCTGTGATACTAGTTTCTGAGTTGCCCATACCTTACTTTGATAGAAGGAAGTTTCTCTGTTCACCTGTGAGAGAGGGGAGCTTTGAGCAGCCTATCTGTCCCTGGAGGAGTGGTTCCAGCCCAGAAGTTAGTAGTTTATTGGCCATTTTGGGCTAATTTCTATCTCTTTCATTTCCGGTTTTGTGCGCTGGGCAGTGCCAGTTAGCTACAGTTAAATTATTCCCGGCTCCACTAAGTCTCCTCTTCAGTTTTTCCCTTGAAACTAGTCTAACTCTCAACCTAAGCACTGAAAAAGCATCCTACAGCCCAGCACTTGCTCACACCTAATAGCAAGCACTAATATACCCTGACACTTTATTGCCCAGCAGGGCAAGGTTCTTTATTCACCCCTCACCAACCAAGCGGCTAAGCAGCTCACCCTGCTATTCAGGCATGACCATAGGGCAATTTCAGGTGTACTCTCCAGTCCAGCTGGTGAATCTGGGTATCCTGAGGCAATGTTACAACTGCCTCGTACACAGACAACCCTCTCCTCCTACCACAAAACACTAACATATGTGAGAGATGCAATTATACAGCCAAACTGGAGGCTAAGCTATCTCCACCCAAGACTGGAACAGACAGTCAGGATGGCAAGGGTAACACTTGCACCACACCTCCAGCCACACACAGACCTACTAAAACAGCACTGGCAAAAATACACATAAATACACAAAATCATACTCTGAGGCTCTAAATAAAAACCTGCGAAAGCATCGGAGACCTCCAAAGCAGACACCAAAACAACCTGCACCTCCCATCACAAACCAGTCAACACATAAAATACAAAATCAGTGTGCTGCACAATCACAGCCCTTAAGGCGAAATAACATACCTAACACACTAGTAATAGGTGACTCTATAGTCAGGCACACTGACTTCCCACTCACTAGGCTGGGCAAGCAGAAAGTTGCTGTTAGCTGCCTGTTGGGAGCCAGAATCCGCCACATAACACAAGCACTCAAGTCACTCCAGAACAAGTACAAATATGACTCTGTCATTGTTCATGTTGGTGTGAGTGACCTGAGATGTACCTCCCTGGACTACATGAAAAGAGACATAGAAGAGCTCTCTGATCATGTAGTCCAGGCTGGTATGACCCTGACCCTGAGTAGCATTCTGCCCTCACCAGGAATGATACCTCAGTATAAAGAAAAAAATATCAATTTCAACAACTGGTTAAGCTTCTGGTGTCATTCAAAGGGATAAATATCCAAAAAAAACAACTGTGAAAAACCACACAAAGCTGAAGTTGCAGTAGATGAAACAGTGCCAATTTCAACACACCAACGGACCAAAAAGACTTATAAAAGCACGTAATTTTATTCCATAAATCTCACAAAATTCAGAGTTGTGCGCTTTCTTTCCAATCTGGAACTTCATCAGAACTCAAAAGACTAAAACACAAAAATGTTTAAAAAGCATTTTAAAAAAATCACATTTAAATCATCCAGCAAAAATCACTTGAACTCTAATTGCTTTAATTTCAACACAGGGAGTATAGATAAACTATCATTTAGACCTGGATGTTGCATGGCATTTAACACAATCTGCCATTTCAATTAAACAGAGCGGCTGACATGGGTTCTTCGAATGGTGCGAGCGCTCAGAAAGAGCGACTGCAGAGCTTAACCAATATGTTGCGGGCTTTGGATAAAAAGTTGTTTCAATTTAAAAAGCTCCAAGTGGAAAATGTGTATTTACACGAATGTGCTCGCCAAACGTGTATACCGAAGGGGTTAAGGGTATGGCGTTATCCAAATGGCGTAGAAGATAAACCAGATATGTTGACTGAATTACATAAATTGTTTGATAAAACAGGGAGTGACATTTTGCAAATTATGATCAAATGTAATGACTTGGACTTGGTCACACTATCAAAATCCATTGATGAGTTGGATACAAAAATTAAGGCTGATTTACTTTTTTGCAGCTATGAGATGAATTACAAATATATGTTAAATAGAGTACAAAATCAATGCAACAATCTTTTGCAAGCTAAGATACACAAATTAAATAGAGATTTGGAACAGTATTCAAACAATAAGGCATACCCGCGCCCTCATGGTTGCCATGGTAATGTTCAAGGGATTAGTGAAAATGGAAAAAGGGAAGTCCGCCTCAAAACACCGGAAATAATGAAATGGCCCATAATAAAGATTACCGTGGAGTCCCTTTAGAGAATGGGGGCCTCCGCAGGTCGGAGAGACTGTCCAACAAGGAGAAACTTTGGAATGGGTATGAAGAACAATATTGGAGGGAGGGAGCCAAGCCGAAGTACCCCAACTGGCGACATTGGAGGTAAACGACTTTCACAGTGCCTCCAGGGATGTTGGTGGTAGTTCCCTCATCACAGTTTCCAATGCAGAAGGTGACTTTCATTTGTTCATTTACTTGCATAAACTTTTTGATGTAAACCACGTCAATGTACTGTCGAAGGGTTTAACTTTTGTACCGGCTAAAAGAGCAAGTATTGTGCAGACTGTCATTAATTTAAAGTTGTTCTGCCGAAAGTTGAATTTGAGTTTAATTATGGGTGAAAGTATGCAAAGTCAAAATGTATTATACAGACCTAGTACTTTTAACCCCCCACCCATAGTGTAATCCAACAGTTTGAAAGATTTTGCAAATTAGATGTACGCAATATGTTGCAAAGTAAATGTAGAAATGATTTTTCTAATATGAACAAAAAAGAGGAACAACTGTTAAGGATTTGAGTGACGATCGTAACATTAGGGTCATGAAACCAGACAAGGGGGGAGGTCTGGTCATAATGGACAAGACAGATTATTTGAACAAAATGAATCAACTTTTCATTACTGACACATATGAAGAAGTTTCGGAGTGTGAAATTAATGTAGCATATGCAAATATTGATAGGGCATTGCTCGATATGGTCACTGAAGGGCAGGTTTCTGAGGTAGAATACAAGTTTATGGCTAATGAAAAACCAGCTATGGCCAAAATTTTCAGGATTCCAAAAATTCATTCTGATATAACTAACTCACCCCTCAGACCAATTGTGGATGGGGGGAGATCGAAAACAAGCGCCATAGCAACATTTTTGGATTTAAATTTGAAACCTGGGTGGCCCAAATTCAGTATATATGTCGTGATTCATGGGATTTTTTTGAGTAAAGTTAACAAATTAGTTTACAATCTTAATGGAATTTTTGTCACCATAGACATAAGGAATTTATTTTCTGTAATTCCCCATAGGGAAGGACTTGAGTTTTTTGAAATCCAGTTGCAATAAATATTCAACATGACAAATTGGAGAGTGGCAGCTATAGTCGACCTGATGGAGTTGGTTCTCAAGCATGATTACATTTGTTTTGAAGGTCAATTCTTTAGGCAGGCCACAGGGGTGGTAATAGGGGCGGCGTGTGCCCCTCTTTTTGCAAATTTTGTTATGGCAGAATGGGAGGAAATGTATGTCCTTAATAGTCCATTTGCGCAGTCTTGGGGGTTTTACACCATTTTTTGGATGATATTTTCCTTTTTTGGAATGACACCATAGACAATTTGCTGATTTTTTTGGATTATTTGGAAAATACTATTGATTTTTTGTCTTTCATCTCCCATTATGATACTGAATGTATCCATTTTTTGGCTGTAATGCTTTCTTAGGACAGAATTGGTCACAAATTTGTGTCCAACATATATAGGAAGCCTACCTTCTCCAATACGTACTTGCACTTCACCAGCTGTCATCCACTGCACCAAAAAAAAGCAGTGGTTAAAGGCCAGCTGGTGAGAGTGGCACATATGGTTTCCAACATGGAAAACTTTCTGGATGAATGTGAAAAAGTTTAACCATGCTTAAAAACAGAGGTTATCCAGAGGGATTCTTGGAGGAAATAAAGGGGGAAGTTATTAGAAAAAGACAAAATGGAGTTTTTTTGCCCCTTTTGAGTTCAGAGGGTGAAGTGTTTGGTACAAACAACACAGACGAAGGTTTTGGAAAAAACAGTTTTGTTTCCACTTATTACTTGGATAGCAGGACTGTTAAGTATATCATTGAAAAACACTGGTATATTTTTGCAACTGATTCAGATGTATACAGTAAGTTAACAGCACGGACAGGCAATAAACCATTCTTTGTATATAGGAAGGGGAAGTCGTTTAAACAGATCTTGGAAAGTAGTGGTGCAGTTGAAAATTCCAGTAGAATTATGGATGGAATTAAAAAATGTGGAAATTGTAATCGGTGTCCTTGTATTTTGGTTAATGATCATTTTTTAATAAGAAATGTGATGTATAGGGTGAAAGGGAGGCACAGTTGTGACAACAAAAATGTGGTCTATCTGGCCCAGTGCATGGTATGTAGTAGTTATTACATATGAAAAACCAAAAGAAAATTACGTGAACGTATATACGAGCACTGTGCAGATATGAAGAATTGTAAATTAACCAATGCTCTGTATAGACGCATCAAAATCCTTCACACACTTTTAAGTTCATGGTCGTGGAAAAGGTGGTTAGGAACATTCAAGGGAGGGTAGTAGAGGAGCATTTGAATATGGCTGAATTGAAATGGCAGATTGTGTTAAATGCCACGCAACATCCAGGTCTAAATGATAGTTTATCTAGACTCCCTGTGTTGAAATTAAAGCAATTAGAGTTCAAGTGATTTTTATTGGATGATTTAAACGTGATTTTTTAAAAATGCTTTTTAAACATTTTATGTGTTTTAGTCTTTTGAGTTCTGATGAAGTTCCAGATTGGAAAGAAAGCGCTCAACTCTGAATTTTGTGAGATTTATGGAATAAAATTACGTGCTTTTATAAGTCCATTGGTGTGTTGAAATTGGCACTGTTTCATCTGCTGCAACTTCGGTTTTGTGTGGTCATTCAAAGGTGATCCAGTGTCTGTCAGCCTGGGACAACATGCTCAATAAGCTGCGTTGCTTCGCAAGAGACAACTTGCACCTGTCACCCCCTAGGTTTTCGAATACTGGCTAAGGCTCTTGCTGCCCCAATAGTGCCTTTTTTAGCCAAGGCTCAAAAGTCAAACCCACCTCCGTAAACAGCACAATTAACAAAAAACTGAGGGTTATGCTACTCAATGCCAGGAGTTTAAATCTCAAAATGCACACGCTCGAAGCACTCCTCAGTATGGAGAACGTCATCTGTGCAGTAACTGAAACCTGGTTCAAGGCTCCAGAGAGAACCCCAGCACTACCAGGCTACAACTCATACCACACGTTTCGGCCACAGAACACGGACCGAAACACAAAAGGAGGGGTTGTATTTATAGTCATCAAGGATACCTACACCTCCAGGTTAGTGGCACAGCATGATACCGCTGAGATCGTCCATGTGCAACTAACATCGGGCAAATCTGCAATGCAAATTGTGGCCTGCTACAGATCACCCTCCATGACCCAGGACCACCACTCCACCTTTCTGGAGACACTGGAAAACATGAAGGTCCTACCGAACACTCTGATATTGGGTGATTTCAATTACCCTACCATTAACTGGGAAAACTACTAGAGTATAAATTCCCAGGCCCAGCACTTCCTGGAATTCATCAACTCAAATGCCCTGGATCAGCTGGTAAACTCCCCTACCAGAGGTGAAAACATTTTGGACCTGGTCATCACCAACATGGGCGACAGGTGTTCCACACCAGAGGTCAACCCGTCACTGGTTAGATCAGACCATAAACTAATCACGCTGGATGTCCACACCCCACCACCAACCACAGTAAAAAACATTTCTAAAGCAAACTTCACCTTACTTAAGACAGAGTTGGTAAGTTTTGCAGCCCCCACGCTAAAGGATAACGTTGCCCAAGATGCAGAAACTTTACAAATGCACTCTATTAGCACCTACAAGGATGCATGGATCTTGCCATCCCTAGCAAAACCGAGACTCACTCCCCTAAGAGAAGGAAACCAGTTTGGTGGACCCCTGCCATAAACAGGCTATACAATAGAAGGAGGAAACTAGTTCAGAAAAAAAAAGCAAATCCCAAGAAAGAAAGACATCCCTGATCAGGATCAGTAAGAAACTAAGGTCCCTCATAAAATCATCCAAGGCTAACTTCGAAAGAAAAATAGCCAAGGATTCAAAAGATAACCACAAAGCCTTCTTTAGCTATGTTAAAAATCTAAGTGGCAACTCGCAGATATGCACTGAACTAGTACAAAATATACTGAACCTACTGATATTGCCAACATCCTGGCAGATAGATTCAGTGCAAACTTCACCCCCCCTCTCACCCCCAAAAGGGCCCACAGCGATACCGGAAAAGTGTAGTGTCACAGAAATCACAGATGCACAGGTGAAAACAGCCCTTTCAAAAGCCAAAAACACAGCATCAATGGGGCCAGATGGTGTCCCAGGCTGTGTCTTGCATGAACTACAGAATGAACTAACCCCCCCACCTAAACACGCTGTTCAACCTCAGCCTCTCCACAGGCTATGTGCCCATAGAATGGTGCACAGCAACAGTTATTCCTGTCCACAAAGGAGGGGCCACAACTGACCCTGGTAACTGTCGCCCCATAAGCCTGACTAGCCTGGTCTGCAAGGCTATGGAGCGCATCATCATGGAACTCATTAACAAAGACATTGGAAACCTCCAAACACTTGACCCGACCCATTTCGGCTTTAAGGGCAGATCATGCCTACAAAACCTGGTTGACTTCTTCGAGACAGTCACCAAGGCCATATAGACGTGAGAAAGGTGGTTCTCACAGCCTACCTTGACCTCGCCAAGGCTTTCAACACCATTCCCCACTCGGGTATTACAGAAAAAACTCACCAGCCTGAACGTAAACCCCTACGTCACGAGATGGGTTGCCAGCTGGCTTACAGACAGAACTCACATGGTAAGAATAGCGGGCTCTGGGTCCGACCTTAAACCAGTCACAAGTGCTGTCCTGCAAGGCTCGGTCCTGGGACCCCTACTGTTTGGCATATACTTCTCAGAAGTACAGGCAAACACAGGAGGACTATGGCTAACCAAATTTGCCTCAAGCTAAATGCCAAAAAATGCATAGTCATCCCATTTGGAAAAAACAAAACACCCACGAATTACCACATAGGTGGCAGTCCCCTTAATACAGAAGAGGTAATAAGAGATCTGGGGACCCAGGTACATAGTAATCTCTCCTTTGACAATCATATTGCCAAAGTAGTTAGGAAATCCTTCTCTGTGGCCCATCTGATTACTAAAGGGTTCGCATCTAGAAATAAAGAGGTTATAGTGCCCCTCTACTCGTCACTCATCAGACCCATCATAGAGTACAATGCCCCATTTGGGATGTACCTCACAAGACACTTCCAACAGCTGGAAAGACCACAAAAGTACCTCACCAAGAGGATTACTGGCCTCAAACATATGTCGTATGAAGCCCGACTGAAAAAACTCCGGCTATACTCAGTAGCATATCGCTTACTCAGAGGTGATCTCTGCCTGACTTACAAAGCCATGTCCAACTCAGAATTGATGGACATGCTCCACCTAAAGAAATCCAAGTCACTGCGAGCCAAGCACTGTAGTGATCTAAACCTCGCCACAACAATAAATAGAACATGCTGGAGGGATAGATTCCTGTCAGAGACTCCCCATGCTTTGGAACAAAATTCCAAACTACATTAGGCAGAGCCACTCACTAACACTCTTCAAGAGAAACCTTGACGAGTGGATGGGTAACAGAAAATACACCCCTAGGATCACTTCATTGGCTCTGCTTGACAGGGGATTAGTTAATTAATCAGTGGGGTGGCAAAAGCCGACACACTCTGGCTAGGCTTATAAATGCCCTCGGGCAGATAGCCTAGTACCTACCTATCAACCCATAAGATCATTAGTCTAGGTTACAGATGGCAGTGGGTGGAAATCCCACCTTTCCAGGGGTAATTTCTCATCCACCAGATCAGAGTCTTTTATTTCCCTGGTACTTTGACACATCCTGTTCCAAGGAGTGATCGAACCAATTCCTCCCTCTCAAGTTGGGAAAGGTTTTTATTCAAGGATATTTTTAATGACAAAGAAGAAAAATGCATAGAGACCAACTCTGGATCTTTCTTTCCTAAACCTGTTTGTGATGGCATCCACATTCAGATTGCTGTCACTACACAACTTGATGCCTTTTCTTCCTCATTCACGTTTCTTGGTAACACTAAATTTAAAAGATACTTATCGACACATTCCTATTCATACAGATTTCAGGCATTTGTTAAGGTTTTGTTTCTGGATCACATTATCAGTTCTCTGCCTTACTCTTGGACTATCCACTGCCTCAAGAGTGTTAAAGTGTTTAGATCCAGTTATTGCTCATTGCATGCTACAGGGTAGCCACATTTTTCCATATTTAGACAACTTGCTTATCTTTGCAGTCTTTTTCAAGTGTCGGGAATCTCTCACCTGGGTGAGAGATCTCTTATACAAGCGGGGTTTCCAAGACGACATTCAAAGATATATTTTTGTACTCCTTCACACAGAATTGTGTTCCTGATGTGTCAGCTAGACACCAAGCTTTTCTTCCACGGAAAAAAAAATGTCTATATCTAGATCTATTTCTAGGGTTTTCCACTCGGACTTTTGTCACTGTGAGGGAATATCTCAGGATTTTGGGTCTCATGATATCCCTAGCAAGACTACAGATGAGAAAGGTACAGAGGTATTTAAAGTCTCTTTGGTCCCAGCACTAGCATCCTTTGTCTTTTCAAATCCCAGTGCATGAGTTTGTCAAAAGAGAAATCACTTGGTGGCGGTAGCAAACTTCCCTAAAACCAAGTCTCCTCTTCTCTCTCCCTGCTCCAAAGCAGTCTGTCACCACAGACACCTCATACTTTGCTTGGGGAGCAGTTTCAGGAGGGTTAAAAGTGCAAGGTATGTGGGACACCAAGAACAGATGCAAGCGCACAAAATATAAAGGAGATGCTTGCCGTGATCAAGGCACTCAACTCTGAGTCATTTTTGGTGTCTGGGATCTCTTAAAGTTGTTAAGACAATAGTACAGTCATGTTGTACATCAACAAGCAAGGGGGGAACATGCTGTACCCCCTTTGCAGACTAGCCATGTTGGCTTGGGATATAGTTTCACAGCACAATTTCACTCCACAGGCATCCTGCATTTCATCAAAGCAAAACTGTGTGGCAGACAAACTGCACAAGACAAGGACAGATCCTCACAAATGTTAACTAAATCAGAGGGTCTTCCTAGACTTGACCCATCTGTGGGCAGTTCCTCAAGTTGTTCAGAAACGAGGCGAAAAGAACCATCAGCTAGCAAGATTCTGTTCCAGGACTCAAAGCAAGAAGGTCTGGAAGACGGATGCTTTTTTCTTCAGTTGAAGAGGAATGTTCCTGTATGCTTTTCTACCTTTTCCACTGATACTCTGGGTACTGTAAAGCTTCAGAATGAATATCCCAAGATCATTCTGGTGACTCGCTTCTGGTCTAGGTAACAGTAGTTCTCTCTTATTTTGGAAATAGCCAGGGGCAGTTACCACAAGCTTCCTCACAGAATGGATCTACTCATAAAAATTAGGGTTTTTGATACCCCCTGATCCCAAACAGCAACACCAGACTTACCTGTATGATAGGTTTTTAATTCCTTTTAGACACCTGTATACTGAGGATGTGCAGCAGTTACTAATGGAGACAAGAACACCTGCTACTAGAAAATTAGGTATTGGCAAATGGTAAATGTGAAAATTAGGTATTGACAAATGTTTTCTAGTTGGTTCCAGCAACATAATCAGCATCCATTCAGGGTTAGTGTTTTTCTGGTTTTACTATATTTTTGTGAGTTACGTTACTGCCCTATGGCCTTTCTTACTCCTCCACCAAGGTTCATCGATCAGTCATTTTAGCATGTCTGCCCAGGGATCTTCCTCTTTCAATGCATGCTCGTGTAAAATGTTTTTTGAAAAGGGTTTTGAAAAAAAGCCACCATGAAAACTGATGGTCCCTCTTTAGCTTCTCTCCCACAAAATTAAGATCCTAACACTTGTTTCATTTGTACCAGCTAGTCTGGCTGACTTGAAGTTCCTTACATGGAAAACTGTTTTACTGATTACTTGCTCTGACCTCTGCAAGAAGAGTATCTGAGATGCAAGCTGTTATGTTGAGTCACTCCTGTCTCATTTTCCCAAGAGAAGGATTTAGTGTTTGGTCCTGCTGCTGCTGAGACCTGTTCATATCCTTACAGTAGAAAGGAAAAATAATGCAAGATTTCAAGCAAATCTTTCTCGCCTCATTTCCCAAATATCGAAAGAACTAACAGGCTAAGCCTGTTTCCTTTTCTTGCAGACACACAAAATACACTTAGAAAGGCAGGAAGATAGCTAGGAAAAGATTTCAGGGCAAACCTATGTGAAATTCCAAGTCTGGGATGCCATCCTTTCCAGACAACTCAACCTGACTACTTTCTATTGCCATTCCCCATCCACCCCTTCACCTGTCCCAAAGACTAACCTCTACTCCCTTTCACCTTGGCATTTCATCACTTCAGACACGTGGTTCCTTTCTGTCTTTCAACAAAGCTACAAAATGACTTGGAAGAAATTGCCAGCCTTCAGAGGTATTTCGCCTCCTCCATACTGGCAGGTGCACTTTCTTCCTCCTATTTTGCAGGGTGGTCTTGACCAAAGTACCATAGAATCTGCATCATCACAGCATCTAAGAAAAGGCTTTTATTCCAGACTTTTCTTGGTACCCAGACAAGGAGGAGACTGCAGACCCATTCTGGACTTGTCCAATGTCAGTACCTTTCTGAAGGTACCTTCTACCCAGGTTTTTCTGGTGTTCTTGGATCTAAAGGATGCTTACTGTTCCATTCACTTGCACTTGTCATTCAGAAATTTCCTCAAGTCCTCAGCTTGTTCATTACACTTTCACTTCTGTGTTTTACTCTTTGTGATAACCAAAACTGCCTAGATCCAGCTATTGCTTTTTGCAGGACTCTGGGAATTCAGATATTCCCATACCTCAATGACCTTCTTATATAGGCAGTCTCTCAAGAAGACTTGTTAATGGCATCTCAACTACACCCTTTCCCTTCTGTAGAGGCTGAGCTTCACAATCAATCTAAAAAAATTTACACTGACTACTACCCAAGATGTAGTCTTTCTGGGTTGTAGGCTGAACAGAGTCTCATGTTATTCTTTCCCCCACAAGAGAAAGTGCAGACTCTTTCCATATATGTCCAGTCCCTACTTCCTCTTTAGTTTTGCCCTGTAAATGAAATTCTAAGTGACCTAGGGTTCATAGCAGCTTCCATCCCTGTGATTCCCTATGCCAAACTACACACGAGAAACAAACAGATCTTCCTGGTCTCATCATTGCCACCCAGTGAACACTCGGATTCTACTTCCTTTCCTAAAGAGAGTTATATTGTTGGATCTCTCAAGTGCAACTGAATCCAGGACTACCATTCAAGCACACCATTTCCATTCAGGAACTGCACACAACTACTTGAGGCACATAGACAGGTTCCTTAGTAGTTCAGGGTCAGTGGACCTTCGGACAAAGAAAGGAGCACATCATTGTGAAAGAAATGAGGCCACTCATTCAGGCTGTACAGGATTTTTCTCGCTCGTGGAATCCAGATCCCCTCAGGATTTTCACAAACACACCAGTCATTTGGTACATAAACATTGGGGTAGGAATAAAATCCTACCAACTATGCAGATTGGCTATTCTGGTGTGGGACCAAGCTATGAAAGCAAATCTGTTCATTTGAACAGTTTACATTCCTTTTCATGACTGTGCTGTTTCATATTCATTAAGCAGATCCATGTAAGACCCTCACAAATGGATGTTTATAAAGGAGGTCTACCTGGACATAGGGCTGTTGGAGGAATGTCCCGTTTGTGGACTATTTGCCTCCACTCTCAACAAACAGCTCAGGCTGTTTTGCTCTGGGATTCCTTGTCCCCAAGCCAGGAGGATGGCTGCCATGCCTTTTTCCATAGGAGAGAAAGTTCCTTTATGCCTTCCCTCCATTTCTCTTGATCCCAAATGTTCTGGTAAAAATCCAAAGGGACAGACCAAAAATCTTGATGGTGATTCCGTTTTGGCCCAGACAGCTTTTTTTCTACTGGCCAAGGGTCATCATAAGACGTTATCCCACAGAATGGACTTTGTTGCACAGAAAAAAAAAAAGTTTCTCTGTATCATCCCAACTTGCTAGCCCTCAACCTCACATTGTGGATGATATAATTTTAATCCCTTTCAAACACCAGTTCTCTGAGGATATGCTACAAGTTCTTTGGGAGGTGAGGGAACCTACCAATAGAATATCTTGTATATATTCAAATAGAAAAGACTTTCTATTTGGTACCACAAAAACAAAGAACATCCCATTCAGACTGGGATTCCCACTATACTTTCATATTTTGTGAGCCCTTAAGAGCTGGTCTAGCCTGTTCCTCTATCAATGCATATTTGTCTGCTATTTCTGCATGCATACCATTTTTTCATCCTTGCTTTGTAGAATTGAGGTGAAGCAATTTCTCCGGGGTCTCCTTCATTTGAGACCACTTAGGAGGGCTTTCTCATTCCTTGTGTTCTTTAATTTTGGCTTGGAAAAACCTTGCCCAGCCACCTTTCAAACCAGCGTCTTCTGCATCTCTAAAGTTTTGAACTTGGAAAACCATTTCACCACTATTTGCCCTTACTTCTGCTAGAAGGGTTTTTGAGTTCCATGGACTCGTCTTCCTTATTTTCCATATTACAGGGTATCTCTTAGGATCAGTCCTTCCTTCATGCGTAAAGTAGCCTTCTTATAATAGCTATTAACTTTATTGTTTCAATATAGTATGACATACTGGAGAAGCTCTGCCACAAGGCCCAAGTCCCAAAAGTTTTCACTGAGAATATTGTCATTGTACAATGTAAGCAAATTTAAATTGAACCTTGCTGTGTATTAACTTTAGCTAGTTAAATACATGCCTGTCATGTGCTGGAAAGTGGCTTTAACATCCCTCCCACAAAAGAGTATTTTTTGCACTCTAATGACCAGTTACTAAGTTGGTCACTGTCCTTTCTCTTGACCAATAGATTATACTGTATAGTCCAGTTACTCAATTTCCCTAGCTGCCAAGTTTCTGCATTCAGAAAATGAAAGTAGACCTGTTCTGCTTTGTGCCTTTTTGTTAATTGCTTTGTTCTGGCTATAAGCTGATTACATTCTGTAATAATTTGGCCTAAGAGTGGAATCCCACTACCCTCCCCCAATAGCAACCCACCCTCTCTTACTGTATTGTATTTCCCACATGCACATTTCACTGTGACTCTTCCCCCGCCCAACCCTCCCCAAACAACCATACTATGTTCATGCAAGCACTCCTGTTATTTTACCTAATTCAAATCTTTAATTTTATCTTTTAGCACCATTCCCACCTACTCCCCCCCCCCCAAACTGCTTTGTATCTTATTCATTCATAGTCACTGCCCTCCATCACAGTGTGTATCTGTTCTGCATTGCATCTTCTACTTTTCCCAAATAAATCATCACTTCTTCTTGTTTTAACTAGATCCCCATACTCTACCCTTTTAAACCATTATGTTCCTTACTTTCCAGAGAAGCTACTAGTACAACTTAACTCTCTTCCTTCATTGAAAATACTTCTTTCCTACCTACCCACTCTCAGCTTTCAGACTCTACTACCGCTAAATATCTTACTGCCCTGCAACTTTTTTCTTTCGTAATCCCTACTTCTCCACTACCTGCTAACAATAACATACAGCTCTTTTTACTTAACCATGTTATCTTCTATTCTTCTCCTCGTATTAAGCCATCTCTCATCCTACCATGACTCTGTAGTAGCTCTGAACATCTGTCCATCTTTGTCTGAATCGTCTATTCATACTTCTTCCCTACACAATCCACATCGCACAAAACAATTTAATTACAGCACTCAGTTTTACTCCAAATTCTTCTTTTTCTTAAAGCTGTTCCCATTAGGGGGCACCACAGCAGATCATCTGTTTCCATTTCTTCCTGTCCTCTACATCTTGCTCTGCCACACCAACCACCTGCATGTCCTCTCTCACCCCATCATAAACCTTATTTTAGGCCTTCCTCTTTTCCTCTTACCTGGCAGCTCCATCCTTGGCATCCTTTTCTCAATATACCCAGCATCCCTCCTCAGCACATGTCCAAACCAACGCAATCACGCTTCTCCGGCTTGGTCTCCAAACCGTCCAACCTGAGCTGACCCTGTAATATACTCCTTCCTAATCCTGTCCATCTTCATCATACCTAGTGCAAATCTTAACATCTTTTAACTCTGCCACGTCTGGCTCTGACTCCTGCCTTTTCATCTATGCTACCGTCTCCAACCCATATAACATAGCTGGTCTCACTCTTGTAGACCTTCCCTTTCACTCTAACTGGTACCACTCTATCACAAATCACTCCTGACACTCTTCTCCACCCACTCCACCTTGCCTGTACTCTCTTCACCTCTCTTCCACACTCACCATTACTCTGAACTTGTTGATCCCAAGTATTTAAAATCATCCAACTTCGCCAGCTCTACTCCCTGCATCCTCACCATTCCTCTACCCTCCCTCTCATACACACATATATATTCTCTCTCTTAGTCCTGCTGACCTTTATTCCTCTCCGCTCTAGAGCATATCTCCATCTCTCCAGGGTCTCCTCAATCCAGTCCCTACTCTCACTACATATCGCAATATCATCTGCAAACATCATAGTCCACAGGGCCTCCTGCCTGATCTCGTCTGTCAACCTGTTCATCACCATTGCAAATAAGAAAGGGCTCAGAGCTGATCCTTGATGTAATCCCACCTCCACCTTAAACGCATCAGTCATTCCCACCGCAGACCTCACCACTGTCACACTACTCAGTTTTACTCCATGTATAGACTGATTAACTCCATTTCAAGTCAAACCAAACAAAATTAAGTGGAAAAATAGTCTCCAAAAAAAGAAGTATTAGAAATAAGTTAGTATATTGGGGAAATTACTAAAAGGAGACATTCACCTTAATCCTGACCTCGCCTACACAATGAACGTCAAGACAATTCACATCCACACACTACTCTAACCCTACAATGGTCAAGGCCCAAACTGGTTAATTTAACTTCTGCTGCCATAAATGTTAGAATCGCAAGAAAAAATTCCTGAACTACATGCATGGATTACGCTAATATTCTTGTTGTAAATGAAACTTGGCTTAACTCTGGCATAATTTGCTCTGAAATTACAACTCCCAGCTATAATGTCACCCATAATGACCATATAAAGAGGAATGATAGATTGCTTTAATATCTCTCAACACGTACCACATTTCCCCTTACAGCAAACCAATACAAATATTCAACTCAGCAGACTATCTTATATTCATGAAATTAAAAAATTAGTAACAAATGTGTTACAATTTTTACATTCCTCCTGACGACAATACAGCTATACTGGAAGATATCCTGGATATCCATAACAATTTCACAAGAAAAAATACTACTAGGTGATATGAATGCCAGTTGGTTGGACATTGATTCTAACTCCCCTACATCTAACATGAACTTATTTGGTTTCACATAACTAATTAATAGTACCCCAGATTATAGCAAGACATCAAATTCCTATTCAACTGCATCCTAGTATCAGACCCTAGCAAACACACCACCTGAGGTACAATGTAGTACTGTCTCAATGATAATCTCCCAATCTGTACAAGCAGACATCTCACACACCCACTTAAAAAGCATGTTTGTAAAATGCGCAGCCTGTCCAAGTTTAACCCAGAAATATTCATTGTTACCCTATCTGTTAACTAGGACTCCCTAAAAATCATTGCCTTAGATGATGATGTAAATGAATTCAGTACAGCTTTCCTGAATATCCTAAATAGCCTTGCACCTCCTAAAGGAGGAGTCTAAAACCAAATAATGCAATCTGGCTGTCCAGAAAGACTAGAATGCTAATTCAGGATAAAGAAAAGCAAGGAAAGAATTGTATAAATATATAAAAACCCTGCAATATCTTGAAAACTTCAGAATGCTTCACAGTCATACTAAAAAGCAAATCAATGAAGGCAAAAACTGTACTATAACAACTTTCGGATTAATAGTCAGCACAACCCCAAAAAAATTCTGGACAACAATTAAAGAAATCTTGCATCCTGGCTAAAAATTTAACTGTAAACCCTCTCCCAGTATCTTGCCACTCAAAACTGCAATACAATTCAACACTTACTTCAAAGAATAATGTAGCATCTCTAACCAACCACTCCCCAGCATCTAATCCTAACACAACAGCCACGTATCACCACATCCACTTCCGTCTTCAAACTTGTGCCCGCATAGTATAAAAAACTACTCTTAAACTCAAACAATGCTCTACTTCAGCTGATGACCTTTCAAACGCGTAGCTTAAAATAGCAGCCAGTAGCATCCCCTGTCATGTTTTCAGTCCTTATAAATAGGTCAATCCAAGAATCCCATGGTTCCTCTCTGTAGAGACTCGCATATTATCCTTGTGCACAAAGGAGGAAATTGAACAGACATTAATAACTTTTTACACCTATAGCAATATTATCCCCCTCTCTGAAATACTTGAAAAATGTATTCAAAAACAATTGCTAAGCCGTCTCCTGCAGGAAGAACTCTTATCCTCCACACAACATGACTTCCATCCTTACAGTAGTACTACAACTGCACTTCTAACCTATACAGATATTGTCAACAAAGATAGAAATAACGACAAACTAGTCTCCTTATTTGTAAACTTGTCTAAAGCCTTCAACACAGTTTGTCACAGCAGATTTCTACTACAAATGTTCTCATTAGGTCTCTCTTCAGTCCACCCCTTCTGTGGTTCAAAAGCTACCTGTCAAGTGCATGTCAGCCAGTAAAATGGCACTCTGCCCTCTCTCCATAACCTCCCAGTCACTACCAGTGTACCACAAGGCTCTATCCTTGGCCCTCTCGTCTTTAACATTCTCACCAGCACCCTCCACACAACAGGCCTCCCTTAGACAATACATAGATGACTCCACACAAACATGGCACACCTGCAAAAAAAATTACTCTGGAAGCTTTAACAGCCACTGAAACATCACTTTGTAACTCACATTTCATGCTCAAAACTACTACCCCCCCCAAATATTTCTCTTGTAAAAAAAACAAAATTTAACGTCCTCTCTCTTGTTGATACAACCTTTGAAGTCAGTTCTTATAGCAAATTATTAGAGGTGATAGTGGATGATTATCTTAAATTTGACCTGCGTATGCAAAATTGCATAAGAAAAACTTATCAAAAACTAGGGATGCTTTACAGAGCTAAAATATCACCACCACAATTAAGGCTAAACGTGCCACTACTTACCCCCCCCCCTGCTTTTCATAGTACGCCCATCCTTACTAACCTTCGGGTATCAGAAAAATCAAAACTTGAACAATGCTATAACAAAGTTGCTAAATTTGCAGCAAATACCTCTATGTTAAGTTGTCAATCTGCTGATCCTCTGCTTTTTACCAGCTCGAGGCAGCCCCATATCCCATGATGCAATAATGAGGTCATCCTTTTACCAGCTCCTGGTAAGTGATTTTCATTGCTCTTTTGAAAGATTTAGGTATCCCAATACCCTAAAATTTTATTCTTTATAGTTTTTAGTGAACCTTATTCACTTAGCTCCATACCCATTTCCCAGTTCCTGTCAGGATTTTCCTTAGGTGTATGGGTGTTGTGTCTCACTAGGACTCCTGTGTCATTCTTGTCTTCTTAAGGAAGCGGAACTGATCCTTCCTTGTTGGTTGTCTCTGCTCACTAGATCTCCTTCATTATCATCGAGGTCTTCAGGCTCTCAGACCATGACTTATTCTACACCCTCCTGAAATTCCTCCTCCTATCTCCTCCCCCGACATCTGCCAGAGGAACCAGGGATCCCTAGATGCCTCTTCCAGACCCAGAGATCAGGTCTCCCCATTGGGAAGAACTTCCTTTTCTCCTGATCCTTCATGTGACCTCCCCTGAGTCTACAACATCAGATACCGATGGTCCCCAAGATCTCCCTCTGAGGATGTCTCCAAACAGAGGGGAACTGGCCTCCATGTATACCTGGAGCCCAGGAGACCTTCAAAGTTTATCACCACCAAAAGGAACTTGCAGATCCTCTCCTAACAAGGAATCTAGGTCCATGGACAGGTATGGCAAGCGGATGTTTTCCTCAGCGAATTATTACTTCAGAGAGACATCCTCAGTAGTACAGGATCCGTCAGTGGCAGGGGCTCAAGAAAGATTGCCTCTCTCCATGCCTTCAGGCACAGGAGTGGCTCCAGTCCTGGATCTCTGTAATTTTGCAGACCTTACCCCAAAGATCAGAAGGGAGGAAAAAGGAGGGAACCAGGGCCTTCCAGCATCCCTCGCTGTACCCAGAAGCCAACTAGTGGTTTCAAAGCTTCTAAAAAGGGCCATCCAGCCAGTACCAACAGATAGTCCGGAATCTACTCAAGGTTCTTTTTGGTCCCCAAAGGAGACTGGAGACCAGTATTAGACCTCAGCAGGCTCAACAAGTCTGTCAAAAGACAAGATTTCAGATGGTCACACAGCAAAGACAACTGGATGTGCTCCATAGACCTTCAGGATGCGTACTATCACATAAAATCCACAAGTTTTCTCGCTGAGGGACCAGTCATTTTCAATTCAGAGCCCTGCCCTTTGGTCTCACTACCAGAGTGTTCACCAAATGCATGGCAGTGGTGGCTCACCTGAGACATCAAGGATTCCAGGTGTTTCCATATCTCTCGACTGGCTCCTCTCAGCCACCACCAGGCATCAACTTCTCCAAACCAGAGATTACACTCTGTCAGTTAGGAATTTCAGTCAACTTTGAAAAGTCTCTGCCAATTACCTTTATGCAAATCTAGACACTACTCAGATGTCAGCAAACCTAACAAGTCAGAGAATCCTAGATATCCAAAACCACGTTTGGATCATCCTATCCAGCAAAAGGGTATAAGCCAGGTTGGTCCTGAATCTTCCTCTGGCTCCTACAATGGATGATGTTCACCCAATGGTCCTTCCAGCAGCTTCCCATCGTCACAAGATCCTGGTGACACAAACCTGCAAGAACCATCTATCCTGGTGGATTTCCTCTCCTCTAGTCCATCAGGGCAGACCATTTGTTCCCCGGCCCCGGTCACTTTGGATGCCCGGGTGGGGGCATTATCAGGATGGTTATGTCCTAGAGATGAGAGCAGTGCTGCGTTGCAAACCCTCAACGACTTTCTTCCTTTAGGGACTATTGCAGTTCACACGGACAACATGTCCATCGTATGGTACATCAACAAGCAGGGTGGAACCAAGTCCTATCAAGCTCTCAGACTTTGGCAAATCTCCTCATCGGTTTCTGGTAGCAAACCAGACAGATTGAGCAGAGCTATACTCATGCCTCACGAGTGGTCTCTCAAGCAATCCATAGTGGAGGAGATTTTTCAGCCATGCTGCGATCTTTTGCTACACCTCAAAACAGCAAATGCCCAGACTTCTTCTCTCTTCTCACTTCTGGGCCATCCCCCAGAGACGCTCTTACCCAAGATTTTCCTCCCTTTCCTTTGATACCACAAGTACTCCAGAAAGCTACCGTCTTGAGAGCCAAAATTATTCTCATTGCCCCTTTCTGGTTCCTTCATCGCCATCACAGCTTGCTCTTAGAGATATCATCCTCTACCAGGAGGATTTACTCTAGCAAGTGGAAATGCTTCTCCCTTTGGGCAAAATCTAGAGACCCCTTTACTGCCCTATTCAGTCGGTCTTGGATTTTCGGAAACAGGTTCTTCGTCTTAGTCAAAGTTCAGTTGGCAGCAATTTCCATGTCGGGTTTGCAGACCACAACATTATGTCCCACAAACTTTGTAAAGCCTTTCTCCCCCTGTTAGGGATCCTCCACCACAGTGGGACCTTGATACTTCCCTTCGAACCGGCTAAAAGTTTCTTTCTTGGAATTTTCTAGTCGCTATTACCTCGGCTAGAAGAGTGTCTTAACTTCATGCCCTCCTTCCACAAGGACAGAGTATCCTTGAGAACCAATCCATCCTTTTTGCCCAAGGTTGCTTCTAAGACAAATTTAAACCAATCCATTGATCTTCCTGTATTTTTCCAAATTATTCTAACAGGGCGAACAAAATTATATTACCTAGATGTTCGCCAACTCAGATATTACTTGGACAGAGGAAGTCCCAGCTCTTCCTTTCTTATGCTGAAAATAAAAAAGGTCTCCCTGTTTCTAAAGTGACCTTATTCAGATGGCTATCTTCCACCATTTCTGACATTTATCAGCTTAGGGGCAAACAGCTGAGCTCAAAACCTAAAGCTCATTCCACAAGAGGTCTAGCCACTTCTACAGCTTTTCAGGCTAGGCTACCCTTAGATACTATTTGTGCAGCAGCCACCTGGGCCACTTCATTTCTCATTACATTGGCAAGCTTTGGTTCCACGAGTCTGTTCATTGAGCCACCCAGGATAGAGATTGACAACTTAACATTTAGAAGTTCTTCCTTGGACACCAGTTAGTTCTTGTCCTTGGTTACCCCTTTTTAGGTTAGTTGTTCCTCTTTCCTTGATGGAAAGTTTTATAGGCAGTTTTTCCCTAGATACCAAAGCGAGATCTGGGTAATTACCACCTTGCATCATGGGATATGGGGCTGCCTCGCTGGTAAAAGTGAGCTCTCGAGGTAGCAAGTGCGAGTGGGGCCCGGGCGAACTCGAACCCATCCAGCAAGAAAGAGAGCGAGAAGACTAACGTGGAATCTTGTAATGTAGGTGCATAATTATGAACCCACCACTGAATAGCACTAAAAAGCTAAAATTGGTTAGAACTACCCCATCAACTAACATACATAGCTTCTTACCACCAGTAATGTTATCCAGCATCCATCTTCTTGTCCAGCACTGAATAACATTCTATAGAACTATATTCCCAGTGGGTCATTGTGAAACAATGACCAAAAATTGATGTCTGTCCACAAACCTGTCAAATCTGCTGAGCATTGACTATACTTTTACCATGTTGCTAAGGCCTGGAACTGCTTACCTTCATCCATCAAATCAATACCCTCCTTCCCATCCCTCAAAACCATTCTGAAAGACTTCTAGCTGAAAGCTGTCTCTGTTCTTGCTCAACACTAGGATAAATTCATACCTTATATCTCCTTACTCTCAATTCTTCCCTCGTACGTTACTTCTATCAGTCTCCCTCCTTTGTCTTTCTCTGTAAATGTACCATAAGCCTGTTTTCTCTCTCTTCATACTATAACTCCTGATTTTATTATACTAACCTACCTTTAATTTCTATATGGCTAAAATGTCTCTGAATATTAAATTATCATATAACTTGTATCTGGTCTAGAGCAATGTTTTTATACTGCGTCTAATCTGTGTAGATGTTTTTTGTTTTATTTTTGAAGATAGTAAAATTATTGTTCTTAAAATGTTTTGTAATAATCTGCAGCTTTTCTTCTGAGGTCTCAGCTGAAAATGTGCTCCTACCCAGTCAGACTTTCCCAGTAATCAAATGTCAAATCAATCAATAAATGTCTCTCAATTAGCCAACTTAGATTGTATTTGGAGAAGGCAAAATATATTGGGAAGATGGACAAATCCAAGTTGGGTAGTTTTGTCTCAGAGCAAGAAATTGTCAGCTGGATTTCTAAGTCCATTTTTTATTCCCATCATGGCAAGTCCTTATCCTCTCTGGTTAAGGTCCATTCCAGTAGAGCAGTTTCTTTCCCTTGTGCCTCTTACAAGGGAATTGATTCCAGGGCTATTTCAGAAGCAGCCAAGTTGGTCATATGTGCACACTTTCACAAAACTTTTCAGGATATATGCTTTTCTAGATCTAGAGCTTCATTCGCTAGATGTATCCTTTCAGAATTGATTGACAGCTCCTCTTTTACTGGTCCACTCACCCTTTCTAGTTAAGCCTTGGGGGTCATCCAATAGTATTGGCATATTGCAGCAGGGATCTAGTACAATTGTATAAGAACTTTCTGTAGCAGTGATCAGTAGGACATCTACTGTTATGATATTACTTCCCACCCATCACTATTTTTTGTAATGTTTATTTTCTGGATTTTTGTGGACTGAAGGGGAACCATCTCTGCACTCCCCTCCTCTTAGCTGACCTTATGCTAGCTCTTTTCCTCATGTGTGCATGGGTCTGCTGGGCTTAGAGACAGTGTGAAGATCTTGCACTAATGCATCCACTTATGTGGCATTGTACCCATGGGCTTAGGCCATACGTTGGACATATGATTGTATGTAAGATTTTTGTCTTTGGTACCTTGACTAGACATCAGATTACCTCAGCAAGATAACCCTATAGTATTGTAATAGTGCACAACTCTACTTTTTCCTTTGTTTTTTTTTCTTTTCTTGAGAAATATTTCATGTCATCTAAGAGAAGGAAAAGCAACTGAAGTTGACAGATACCATACAAGGATAAGCATTTCAAGTCTCTTTGTATTGGGCTTGGAACACCATTATAAACAATGTGCAGTTTGCCATTCCTTTGTGTCTAAAACTGTACATAGTTGTCCATCCTCTCTCAAACTTTATTTAGAAAACAAATGTCTCCAAGTCTTAGTGTGTGCTAGGATGGCCTCTGCTTCTTCTGTTTAAGACATCCCATATAAACCTAGAAAAAAGTCTAAGAAGCTGAAAGAAAGCACAAATTGGAATATGGCATCTCCACTGAGGTGCTTGATCAGCGTGTGGACCACCTAACTACTGTACCTGTTGCCACTGTCATAGAACCACTCAAGGTGAAGGGTGCTAGCACATGCATACCGAATGATAGTACAGCCATTAAGGCCATGAGCAGAGAACCAAGGCAGATTCTGTCTGGGGGATCTAGGTGCATTCTTCTAGTTTTCATCCAATAAGACATACCAGGGATCTTTATGTTGATACGTCAAGGTTGGGCTCCTCATATCATTTCTTTGGGAACTCCAAAAAAAAAAAAAAGAAATGAAAAAAACTAAATTTGTCCCCTCCTGTTACATCTGTCTAGATCCACAACAGGATTGGTTTAAATTCTCCCATGAACTTAGCCCTTGTGTCTTTACAGCCTCCTCAAGTTTTATTCTCTTTCTGCTTCTATCTCTACACAAGAAAGAGGAAGTCTTCTGAAGATTTGTCTCTTAAATTTATTTTCCCAGATGGTATGATTCTGAAGCGGGTGATGCTTTGTCTTCAGATTCCCCCACATGAGGAGCATACTTTTGGTAGTACAGTCCGTAAGATTTATTTAGTTTGGTTTGGTTACCAGGGTACAAGACTGATATACAAATGCAGGAACACTTTAAATAGGAGGATAAACAAGTAACTGAAACACAGAAAATATATGATTAGTTACATATGGAAATTCTAATAACCTCTGCAATTCCTTCCCTCATGTAATCTTTGAAATGCACCTTTCTTTCTGCTTTTCTGGCTCCAGAATCCCATCCTTATGTGCCTAGAAGCCAGATTGGCTCTTTAAAGTACCTGAGTTGCCTGTGTATTTTTTCAGAAATCCTTCCTCTGACCCAGCAGTTATTTCTGTGGAATTGGATAAAGCATCCGCATTGCTTCTTTCTACTTATGCCTTACCAAATGTGAAGGATAATAGGGCCATGGATAGGTACAGAAAGAAGGTTTTACTGACCCATGTTCAATTAGTGTCTTGTGTCTGATGCTCTGAGAGGGAGAAATGGGAGTGTCCATCCCAGGAAGGGAGGACACTTATATGGGCGTTCCTTACGACAATCACTGGTGGAGGCTGAGGGTTGATGCAGTGAGGGAAGTATTCCAATAGGGTAAAAGGGTGGAAGACTTGGCTGATCTTTTGCAGATGTCTGGTGATGCACCACATGGCCTCATTGCATGCCCTTCCCTTGGAAAAAACCTCCAGATTACTATGAGGGGAGAGTAAAGGTGTGAGTCACAAAATAACCCCCCCCCAGCTAATGGTTAATGGCAAGGTCCCCAAAATGGCATCAGGTTCCCCACTGGCCCCAGCTCAACAATCTGTATAGTCTAGGGGTGCAAGGAGTAGCATCTCAGGCCCAGAAATGCACATGTGGAAACTGGGGTATGCTGCAGGATGAAGCAGGAGAGCAAAAAGAGCTAAAAAAGAAGAAAAAAAAGGATTTTTCATGCCATTATTTTCCAGATTTGCATGATTAGATGCACATGTTCTGTTTTTTGACAATATGGCTGAATTTCAAACATACCTGACTCAGACCATTGACTGCCTTACAGAATATGCTTAGTTCTGCCTTGCAGGTTATAAGGCATTCCATTAAGTGTGGGTTTGATGCTGATTATGTGCAGCCTGTTTCCTGAAAAGGTATTCCTGGCTTCGACTTCAGTCTTTTTGTGGTGGTGATGATGATAAAACCAAAGCTACTAGAGGTTTCTTTAGATAAGGATAACTTGTTTGGGTCATCCTGTGATAAAATATTCTTAACATTAGAGGAAAGTGGAAAGGTAATGCAAGGTTTTAAGCATCTTTTTCTTTCCACAATTCTTAAGTTTCAGAGGATCTACCCCTACAAATATGACCCCTTTTTTCCCTACAAATTCTTCTTGGTAGAAAGGAAAGGAAAATAATTTTTTAAGGAAAAAATCACAGGACAAACCAAAGTCAAATTTCAAGAGATCCAAGGGGTCCTTTCAGACACAAATTTTCCAATTTCTGGCTATTTTCTCCCCCACTCCGGCCAACCCCTTCCCAACTTTTCTGGAAGACGCTCACTGCCTTACCCTTTGGAGAACAATAACATGAGATGCTTGGGTTTTTGACATAATTAAAATTAGTTGCAGGCTACACTGGAATTCCCTCCAATCCCATCAGGAATTATTCAGGTCCCTTCAAATCAGCAACACCTGGCCCTCCCAATTCTATTTGGCGTGTTCCTTCAGTAGATTGTAGAACCTGTTCCTATCTAAAGGGAAATATTTTTACTCCAGGCTTTTCCTTGACCCAAGACAGAAGGAACGTGGAGACCAATACAGAACTTATCCATTCTGAACACCTTTCTAAAAATTCAAGATGCTAGCCCATCCAAACCACGGAATATACCTGAGATTCCTTGCACTGGGATATCACTTTCAGTTGACTGCTTTGCCTTTTGGATTGTTTGCAGCACAGGGTATTCACAAACTGCCTAGCCCTGGTCATATCTTTCTGTAGGCTCCAAGGTGTCCACGCCTATCCATAATTAGATGATTTCATGCTTCAGGCCAGTTTAGTTCAATGCTTTCTCCATGGTTTAAAGTTCACATCTCATCTTTTTTTCCACCCAAGATTCACTGTAAACTTCAAGAAGTCCACTCTAGAGCCCTCTCAATCTCTGTTACTTTGTAGGATGTCTTCTGAATGCTTCCATCATGATGGCTTTCCTTCTCTGGAAAAAGTCGATTTATCGACAACCTACTTTCTGTCTCTCACAAATCTACAAATGACCTCTGCAAGAGAGGTTCTGAGAACCCTGGGGTTCATGGCATCCCTCAGTCCAAATGATTACTTTTTTTCCAGACTTCACATAGGGATAATTCAGTGGCACCGTAAATCAATCTGGACACAACACTGCCATCCTTTCTCTTCCCCAATCCCCCTCTCACCTTTTGTGATGAACTGTTTTGGTGGCTTCCATTCAGAAGGTCTCAATAGATTCCTTACACCTCAATGGGGAACCTATTCGAAGGTTATCACTGTTCAAGGCGTTTGGCCCCCACAAGAGAGATGAAACAAGTATCAAAGAAATGAAGACCCTGATTTTTGCTGTCCAGACTGCTCAATTTTGCATTCCAGGGACTCTCCAAATTCTAACATACAATACAACAGTTATGTGGTATATCAACAAATGGAGAGGAACAAAGTCCTGTCACGTTTGCAGGCTGGTAAAGATGGCTCGGGACCTTTTAATGCACTAGATTCTTCAAGCTGCGTATATCCCTCAGAACTAAATTCAGTGTCAGACTACCTGTGTGGATCGAGGCAGATCCTCCTAAATGGATGCTGAATTGAGAGGTCTTCCTTCATACAGTCCATCAGTGGGAACTCCCTAGATAGAGTTGTTTGCCTCCACTCTTAATAAGCAACTCTGACTGTTTTGCTTCGAAGTTCCATGCAAGGAAGCTTGGAAAACTGGTAACTTCCTTATGTCCATGGAAAGGGAAAATTCATTTGTCTTCTCTCCCTTTCCTGTCATTATAGGGGTCATTGACTCCCTTTTGGCACAGGCAACACTGGTTCTCCCTTTTTTATTTTTCACCTAGCCAAGGACACCCATCACAAGTTATCTCCACAGGATGTACTTGTTCACACAACTAAAGGGCTGTCTCATTCATCTAAACCTAAAGACACCAAACCTCAATTCTTGCTGCCTTGCTGCACTTCCTCAGAATCCTATTTTTCTAAATAAGTTCATAGGTGTGTACTAGGCTAATGGCCTTTACAAACCTAGCCCATAGGATTACCCTGGCATTATGCCACCCAACCTTATTTCCCAGTACCTCTGTCAAGTAGAGCCACTGGAGTGATCCCTGGGGTGAGTTTCTATTTCCCATCCACTCATCAAGATTTCTCTTGAAGAGGGCCAGTGCGGCACTCTGCTTGACATGTATGGGAAGTCTATTCCATAGCATGGGCAGTCTCTGGGTTATGAACCTGTCCCTCCAGTTTGTTCTGTTGATTGTGGTAATGAGGTTGAGGTCTCTGGAGCACGTAGTGTGGAGGGATTGGGATTTCTTTAGATGTAGCATTTCTGACAGAGCTGGGTCAGACATGGCTTTGTAAGTCAAGCAGAGATCACCTCTAAGTAGGCGATATGAGACAGAGAATAGTTGGAGTTTTTTGATTCTGTCCATATAGGACAAGTGTTTAAGGCCTTGGATCCTCTTTGTGAGGTACTTTTGCAGCTTATCCAGTTGTTGTAGGTGTCTAGTGAGGTACATGCCAAATGGGACATTGTACTCTGACTGGCTTAATGAGGGAAGAGTAGAGGGAGACAATGACCTCTTTTTCTTCCTCTATGCAAACCCTTAGTAATGAGATGTGTCACATAGGACTTTCTGACCATAGTAGCAATGTGGTGGTCAAAAGGGAGTTTGCTGCCAACCTGTTCCGAAATCTCTTATGACTCCTGTGATCAGTGGACTACCATCAATGTGGTAATTCATGGGAACCAGGTTTTTCCCAAAGGGGATTATCACACATTTTTTGGCGTTGAACTTAAGGCCATGGTTCTAACACCATTTGTTGGTCTCAGTGAGGCCTGTCTGTAGGATGTCAACATCACTTGGGGAGTTAATTATGGCTCCCAACTTCCAATCGTCTGTGAACTTTGTCAGCCAGAGTCCCTTCATGTTGGCCTGGACTTCAGAGAAGTAGATAACAAACAGGAGAGGATCCAGGACCGAACCCTGTGGGACTCCACTTGTGACTGGTTGGCAGTCTGACTTGGAGTCAGCTACTTTCACACTGTGGGTTCTATCTGTGAGCCAATGTGGCACTACCTAGTGATATAGGGGTTGATGCCTAGCTTAGTGAGTTTTTCTATGATTCCTGAGCGGGGAATGGTATCAAAGGCCTTGGCCAGATCGAGGTAGGCTGTATGAACCACCTTGCCTTCATCCACAGCTGGTAACTGACTCAAAGAAGTCGACCAGGTTGAGCAGGCATGATCTACCCTTCACAAAACCAAACTGTGTGGGATCCAGAGTTTGGAGATTCCCTATATCCTTGTTCATTAGGTCCATGATGATGTGTTCCATAGCTTTGCATATCAGACTTGTCAGGCTAATGGGGAGATGGTTCCCAGGGTCTGTAGTCGCTTCTCCTTTGTGGAAAGTGATGACTGCAGCAGTGCGCCATTTGGTAGGGGCAAAGTCTGAGGTGAGGCTGTGACTGAACAGGACACACAGGTGAGGTGCCAGTTCACTCTGTAGCTCACGTAGAACACAACCAGGGATATTTCAGGTCCCATAGAAGCTGGAAAGGATTTTCTATATGGTGCCACAACAGAGGACAGGACCCATATCAAGTGGGGAATCACTGTTGTCTTCAAATGTTTGTATGCGCTGCTCAACTGAAGTCTAGAGTACACCTCTGTCAACGTGCATTTGTCAGCCATTTTAACCTGCCTATAGGTTGATCTACCTCTTCTTTCTTTCTTATGAGGTCAGACAGTTTCTTAAAAGCATCCTCCTTATCGGGTCTTCCAGGAAATCCAACCCTTCTTTTTGGGACCTGAACTGTGTTCTTGAAAAATTAACCCTTTCTCCTTTTGAACCAGCTTTGTTTGTATCTTTAAAATTCAGTACTTGGAAATCTTTATTAACATTTGCCAAAGGAATTCCAGAATTAGCGACCATCGTGGGTATTCTTCATAAGGACAGGGTTAACCTCAGGGCTAACTAATTTTCTGTCAAAAATTCTCACAGAAATACCTCTAAATCATTCTATTCATCTTATTTTTCCCGATCTCCAAAATAAAAGGGGAGAAAATCTTTCTTTTATTAGATATTCACAAAACTAGATTGTAACTGGATAAATAAAACTGCTAGTCTGATTGACTATTCTTTTGCAGGGAAAAAAGATGGACCTTCTAACTTCTCAACAGTTTCTTGGTGGAATTCCTTCTTCATTTCTTTCTGCAACTGCTACAATGGTAAAAACTCTCCAGGGTCAGGTCAAAGCTAACTTTAGCAAAGCTGTAGCCTCTTTTGGAGCCTTTTTCAAAGGTTTTGATTCAAAAGCCACCCTGGAGGTAGCTACACGGCCCTCCATTCTTGCTTTTACTAAACATATAGATAAATGCCTTCTCCTGAGCCAGAACAAGTTTTGCCAGAAGCATCCCTCAAGGGTTACTATATTCCAGCTCTGCTTTTCAAGCCTGCACCCTTTCAGCTTAAAAACTTTAGGAATCATCCCATAAGGAAACAGTACTGCAGTGTGCAGTCATGTATGAATTTAGCATAACAGTACAGGTTTGAATACATCATTGTTGCATCCCACCCTATCCCCAGTTTTTTCTTTTTTTCTGGTTTTGTTTTTTCCTTTCATCCTTGGCCAAGATGAATCCATCTTTCTTTCCTTGCTCCTTTTTCTTTCTTATTAATTTTGGAGTATATTCTTGTCTTTTCCTGGGGCAAGAAAGTTCTTAAGATTTTCACACCCATATTTCCCTTAAGTGTCAACACATAGCCTCGTGCATAGTTTGGACATATGGTACTTTGAGGAAGATGCTTAATCTTTTATAGTCTGGTAGACTGTGTGTGCAGTACTGCAACAGGGATCTATTTGAACACTTGCTGCTATGGTAGGTTCTTCCACAACTATACTTTCTCTTGAAGCTGGGCCAAGTATTGGTTAGTTTTCTTGAGTGCTGACTGAGCATTGGTCAAAAGATAAATACCTCCTGAATGGCAGCAGTAGAGTTTATTAAGCCATTATACATATTCTCCATTTTTGTGGCAGTACTCTGTATTCGGATTCAGTATGCACAAGATTGCCACTCAAACAGATACTAGCTACTACACTTAGCATATTTAACAAGCTCCTTAACACAGCACATATTTATACTGTAATTTGATGCTCTGCAGACTACTTAAGCAGGGAATACTATGTCCTTCTATTCTCATGTTGCAGTATTCTTACAAGTGGGATCCTCCACCTCAGGTGACCTGAACGTCCTGCTCATCTACCAAAGCTTAAGCCTGGTTCCTGTCAGGTGCGTCCGCATGCACAGACCTCTGAACTTCTCTGCCACAGTCGAATGTCAGGTTGTTCATTCTGCTCCTCGTTACAGAAGATGTTAAAGATAAGTACCCCTTTCGGGAATCTTCTTTATTTTTCACAGAGCTTAGGTTGCTGTTTATCTGTTGTTAGCCGATGTCTTCTAGGAATTCCACACAAAGATACACATGACCTCTGCTTAGACCCATCCCACAACCATATGTCCTGTAAAATCTATTAGCAGTTTGTCCACAAGACCATGCGCAGCCATCTGGCAGCCCTTAAATTGTTTGTTGAGCACTAACTACTTAAATGCCTGGCTCTCAGTATGGATCCTGAACTGGTTGTTGAGGTGGAGCCGCCTAAAAAGAGGGCCAAAGTTTCTAGGCTTGATAGTGTCCCTCTGACTTCGGATGTCCCACCAGCTACTAGTCTAGGGGTTGAGTAACGCCCGAAAGAACTGGTGACTTTGACAGGTACCATATTGGAAGCCACCGTTTGCACATCCTCTGAGGTTTCTGTGATATTGGCCTCCACCAATGTTGAGGGGGAACCAGGCTCGCCCAGACGGCCAGCTTTAGTTTCCGAATGGGTTACCTCGGCCCCAGCCCTGACATCTGACACTAGGCCTTCGGCCTCTCAGACTATTCACAAGACTTCTTCTCTCAAGAGAAAACAAAAGACCAGGCATTTGTCTGCCCCAGTGGAAGACCAGCAAGACTGGCAAGCATTTTTCCAGTCCCTTTTTCAGGCCTTTATGGCCCTGCAGCCTACAGCCTCCCATACTCCTGCACTGCCTAACCTTAGTCCCAGGCCTGCCTCTGCCAGCTCCATCCCACTTCCTCAGACTCAGGAGGAAGACTACTACTTCCTCTTCCTCTGATGGGTCTCTCACTTATACTTCTCAGCTGACCTCTCCCCTGGAATACTGTTCTCCAGATGAGGACTCCTTGAAAGGAGACTCCCCACCAGACGATATTACTTTTGGGGAGAAAATCTCCAAAATATATACTTCAAGTGGGACTCCATCTGGAGAAGCTCAAAGTATCTTTTCTGTACCTCAGTCATTTGGGTGGAGTCCACATCCCCCTTTGCTATTACCCCAGTGATTCCAGCTTACTTGGACACCTTTGCTTCTGCCTCCAAGACCCCATAATCCCATCCTCTGGCCTCAAAAAGGCCAGATAGGTTCTATAAAGTACCTGATAATTACAAGTATCTCATCAAGCCACCCATGGCAGACCCAGATGTCATTGCTGTGGCACCGGACAAGCAATCCAGGCAGATTCCATCCTCTTCCCTACTGCCATCAGATAAGGACAGTAAGGTGATGGACAGACTGGGGAAAAAAAGATCTACACATCCTCCACATTGGGCTTTAGGGCCATCAGTTACCAGACTTGCATGGGTAAAGTATGCCCTAGATCTAGTTTCCCAGGCATCTACACTGCTCTCCTATGCATGACTCCCCTACAAAGCCTCAAGTTGCCTCAAAGCTTTCTTTAGCAGCACAGGTAGCCAGGCATTCCATAAAATGCAGCTACGATGCTGCTGAAGCCTCAGCCAGATCAGCTTCATCGGCCTATGTGTTACACAGGTATTCCTGGCTCAGATTACAACCTCTGCCAGATGACTTCAAGAACAAGATTGTAGATGCTCCCCTGGACAACAAGGTCCTCTTTGGCAAGCAATCTGCTGAACTATTCAAAAGTTTGCAAGAAAAAAGCAAGGAACTGCAGGACTTGAAGCATCTGCTGGTATCCCCAGTTCCTAAATTCTACAGGAACTACCCTACTAAACCAAACTTTTGTTAGGAGGGCACCTGCTCCTTCCTCCTCTTCTTCAAAACAAAGGAGAGGGGCTAGAAAACCTTCAGCCCCCAGAATAACTCTCTCCCAATCTACCCACTGACAGCCCTTTCTAGACAGACCAATGTGTGACTGCCTAAATACACTCCATCTCCCTCTTTCTACCAGTCTCTCTCACTGTCTCCCCTCTGGCAACACATCACCTCAGACTGCTGGGTCTTATCAATACTGGGAAAAGGGTACTTTACGATCTGGCAGGAAAAGCCCTTACCAAAAGGTATACTCCTTGTTCCAAAAAACAAATCCACCTGATACCCCAGGTCACAAGGCATCATAGACAGGGTTCCAACAGGACAAGAGGGTTAAGGGTTTTAGTCCAGGCTCTTCCTGCTCCCAAAAAAGGAGGACCTTTGGAGGCCTATACTAGACTTGTCCCTGTTAAACCCTTTCCTGCATGTACCTTCTTTCCACATGCGGTCCCTTCAAACCCTTCTTCTACTTTGACACCCACCGCCTTCATGGCCACTTTGTACCTGAAGCAGGCATACCTCCATATCCCCACCCACCTGGATTTCAGGAGATTTCTAGATTTCTACGTTTTGCTGTGCCATCCTTGCACTATCAATTTACCGCCTTGCCCTTTAGTTGTCTTCAGCACCAAGGGTTTTCACAAAGTGTCTAGCCCCAGCAGTAGCCTGCTGCATTACAAAAGGCATACAGCTTTACCCTCACCTGGACGACCTTCTCATCCAAGCAGAAGAGGCAAGTACTCTTCAGGCACACCTGCAATTCACTATGTCTCTCCTATGAAGTCTGGGGCTTACTGTGAACATGCTGAAGTCCTCCCTCACTCCATCCCAAGACCAGATCTTCTTGGGTTGCAGAATAAGGATGGATTTGATGAAGGCCTTCCTCCCACAAGGCAAGGTCACTTCCCTAACCAGCTTCTTCCAAGACCTAATTCTAGTCACCCACATCTTAGCCAGGGAATTTCTCTGCCTTCTGGGCTTAATGGCAACTACTCTTCTTATGCTGCCCCTTGCCAGGTTGCACTAGGAAGTTCCAGTGGTATTTGAAAAATGTCTGGTCCCAGCACAATCGCCCCCTGGATTTTCAGGTGCCCTTCCTGAAAAAAGAGTTGGAGTGGTGGATCCAACAAATAATCCAGGCTCCAGGTCTCCCACTACAGACCAACAAGGCAGTCAAATTCATGTACACAGAAGCCCCGGATCTGGGATGGGGGGCACTATGAACAGTTTCAAGATACAGTCTCAATGGGAGCCCTCCCTGCAGAAAAAAAAATATCAGTGTGAGGGAAATTACTGCTCTCTTCCTAGCTCTAAAGCCTTTCCTCCCGCACATACAACCTGGTCCCCTACAAGTCTTCCCAGACCACACCACAGTGATGTGGTACATCAACAAGCAGGGGGGACCAGATCCTATTTTACTTTGCAGACTAGCAATACAAGCATGGGAGTTGGCCACTCGGTACAATCTAACACTGCAGGCGGTCTACATCCCATCACAAGACACCCATCAGCCAGATGCCCTCAGCAGATCATTCTCTCAACATCACAAATGGATGTTACACAAGGATGTTTTCTTAGACATTGTCCACCAGTGGGGTACCCCATATATCTGTTTGCCTACCCTCAGAATAGACAACTGTGGCTATTCTGCTCTAGGCTGCCCTCACCACTAACGTGGAAAGTGGATGCCTTTTCAGTTTCTTGCTAGGGGCTGTTCCTCATTGCTTTCCCCTCCCGTTCCCTCTAACTCAGAAGGCCCTGCTGAAAAATCAGTGAGGCAAACAAAAATCTTGCTGGTGACCCCCTATTGGCCAAAACAGCATTGGTTCCCTCTTCTACCTCTTGCCAAGGGCAATTACCATAAGTTGCCTCACAAGGTGGACCTTCTCGCACAACAGAAGGGGTTGGGGGGTCCCTTATCCATCTTCATCTGCAAACCATCAGCCTTACTCTGTGGGTGATAAACTTCTGATCCCTTTCAGACACCTTTACTCAGAGGATGTGCTGTCTGTCGTTCAGGAGGACAGGAAACCTACTACCAGGAGTTCCTATTTATCAAGATGGAAAGGGTTCTCCAGCTGGTGTCTTCAAAGGCAACTAGACCCCTTCCAAGCTGATGTACCTTTAATTCTAACCTGTGTGTGTGAGCTCCTAAAATCAAAACTTTCATACTCTTCAGTGAAAGTCCATTTGTCAGCCATTTCAGCCTGCTTGCCTTTCGATCCACCCTATTATCGGCATTGGAGGTGAAACCTTTTTTTAAGGGGGTTCTCCACATCAGACCACCAAAGAAACTTATCCCTCCTCCATGAGACCTGAACTTTGTTCTGGTGAAACTTACCACTGCCCCCTTTGAACCTGCAGCTTCTGCCACTTTAAAGATGTGCACCTGGAAGACTGTCTTGTTAGTAGCCCTTACCTCCGCTAGAAGAGTCTCTGAGCTGCAAGCACTCATGGCCACTCCACCTTAAACTATTTTTCACAGGGACAGGGTTTCTCTTCATACTAACCCCTCCTTCATGCCCAAAGTGGTCAATGCACCGTCTCTTAGCCAGCCTATCCATTTACCAACCTTCTTCCCTTCACCATAGAATGACAGCAAGAGTGTGTGCCAATCCCTAGATGTTCACAGGCAACTGAGGTTTTATGTGGACAAGACTAAGGTCATTAGAAAGTCCAACCAACTCTTTGTATCATTTCACCCCAGGGCACTTGGGAAAGCTGTATCCATACAGACAATATCCTTCTGTTATTCTTGCCATGGTAAAGAGTTACCCCACACTGTTAAAGCTCACTCCACTAGAGCAGTGGCCTCTTCAGTGCCTTTCTCAAAAACCTGGATAATAGCCACTATCCTAGAGGCAGCCACATGGTCTTCTGTACATACTTTCACCAAGCACTATAAATTGGATAAGATCTCCAGAGCTGGGGCAAATTTTGCAAAAGCCATTCTCTATGGATTCCTGGAGACTGCTACCTCTTCCTCCTTCCTTTTCTCTGCATGAGCTGTGGTACTGTCCCACATGAGAGAATACTGCAACATAAGAATAGAAGGACATAGATTAGTTGTGTAAAATCTTACCATAACCATAGATTTCCTTCTCTTCCATGTTTCAGTATTCCTTCCCTCCCTCCTATCCCCTTAAAGGGCCTTTTCCCTGTCTGGATGGCATCCTTCCTATATCCTTAGACTATTGTCCGACTGGGCAGTCAGTTCTGAGGTCTGTGCATGTGGATGTCACATTTATGGCCCTGCGTGTGATGTCCCATGTGCCTGACTGCAACCAGGCTTAAGCTTTGGTAGATGAGCCGGACATTCAGGTCACCTGAGGTGGAGGATCCCACATGTGAGAATACTGCAACATGGGAGAGAGGGAAACATATGGTTATGGTAAGATTTTATACAACTAATCTTTAGGGAAGCAACTGACTTTTGGAAAAGTGCAAAAATATAGGAAAAATGCATTTTTTTTGTTTGCTGAATAGTATTTCGTATGTAGGATAGTTTATGGCAGAAGTCACAGGAGTCATCTTTGTGGTTTAAAATTCATATTTGACAACAAATGCAGTTCTTAACAAGGCAAATCATTCTGTAGTCCGTGATAAATTCACCTTTCAGGCAAGCTTCGTATCACTGTACAGCAGGAATGTCCAACCTTTTGGTTCTTCTGGGCCGCATCACCCATCAAGAATTTAATATTTATTTGTGACTAAGATTACCAATGAGTATAATACAATGTTTTTTTTTTTTTTTTTTTTACATGCATAGAGTACAGTGGAAGGAAAATTAATACCTCCTTATTTAGAACACAAAATCACCAATACCAGTTATAGAGAAGGTCAAGGACAAGAGGTTACAGTGGTTTGGTTACATACAGGAAAGCAGATGATGTAGTAAAGAAGATTAAGGAGAAGCAGGCATAAAGTAAGAGAAGTTGAGGACGTCCAGCCAAAAAATGGATGAATTATATGAGAAAAGACCTGCAAGAGTCGGGCATGACTGTCAAAAAAAATGATAGAAGGGTGGTTCTGAACTGAGAGATATGTTGACAGTTGACATGTCACCTCAGCCATGTGTAGAAATGGGTACATGGAGATGATAAGGAGAGTGATGATGATGATAAGCTTGTTACAGATTTTTGGTATGGAACAGAAAAAGTGTAGCTATAAAAGATAAAGCATGGCTTGCAGTACTTACTATTATCATTATTCTATAATTGTATTATTATTATTAGCATTTAATGTGCTATTAACTGAATCATTTTTTTTATTTTTAAAATGTACTGATATTTCAAATGCACCAATCCAGTCATGTTGAGTCATACCGGACTAATATAGCAACCATGAATAGCACTTCTACACAGAGTTTACTAGTCAGATAAGAAACAAAAGTAGATAGCCAGACCTTTCATCCATGTCACTGACGTGCGCGCACGCACACCAATAATCAATTTACAGTCACCAGTCTGTCTGTGCTATTGCATGTCGTTTGGATGTGGGAAGAAACTGAGATATCCCAATAAAACCATTGGAGAACATGAAGACTGCACAGAAGACACACAAATCAAACTGGACAAACTCTTGTGTGGCAAACATTCTGCCTAGTACATTACTGTTCCACTCGGTATTTGAAATAAAAAAACAAAGAAAACAAACAATGTTTCAACATATTAATGCAGTTACTTATTAGCTATTGAATCGGCTTATATTAAAATAAATAGTTTGAGTGACACTAGCTTATTTACAATTCATATTCAGGTGTATCATTTCTTTCCAAAATACAATGACAGGGCATGAAGGTACCCTCTTACTAGAAAAAGCATGGTCACCCTTACAAAACCTACCTTTAGATGAAGCCGTTAGTTACTTTAACTCCAACTTCCTTGCCATCCTGAACCACCATGCCCCTACCAGACAAATTAGAGCTAAAACCAAACATGCTCCATGGCTCTCTAAAGAAACCAAACAAAAAATCAATGTTAGAAACAAACATTGGGCAAAATGGAGAAAAACTCAAAACCCTATACACCAACAAACCTTTAGACAACTAAGAAACCAAACTAAAAAAGCTATAATATCTGACAAAAAAACTACTACCTCCTATCCCAACAAGCCAGTCAAAACAAGCCAAAGAAACTTTGGTCTAGTATCAACCAACTACTTCATCCAGGGCAATCCACCACTCCTAACCCACAAAACACTGAACACAAAACACCAATAAATATAGCCAATGATTTTAATACCTTTTTCACTGACACTATACAAACACTAGCTAGTCAGCTCTCACCTAACAACTTTACTTTACCTACTAATAAAGCAACCTCTCCCCTTCTTTTCACTTTCAACCCATCCCAACATCATATATACTAACCCTTCTTCAGAAATTGAAACCATGCTCTCCCTCAGCAGACCAACTACCTGCTGAATTCCTACAACTAACCGCTAAAACTATTGCCTATCCAATATCTATCCTGATCAATAGAACTATTACCGAAAGTTATATCCCTACTTTATGGAAAATTTCCCATATTATCCCCCTCCACAAAAGTGGGCAATCCACTGAACTCTCCAACTATCGTCCCATTGCCCTCCTCTCACCTCTGGCAAAGATCATGGAAAAATGCATTCACAGACAACTACTTCACCATCTAACACAAAATAATTTACTAGCCAACTGTCAGCATGGTTTTAGACCTTCACATAGCACCACTACTGCCCTTCTTTCCTTCACAGATAGTATCAACAAACACCGCAATCTAAACAAACTCTTCTGCCCTATTTATTGACCTGTCTAAAGCTTTTGACATGGTAAATCACCAAATTCTTATCACAATACTAAAATCCCTGTCACTTGATACATCCTCCATAAAGTGGTTCCAGTCTTACCTTGACAAAAGACAACAGGCCGTACTATGGCACAAATCTCTGTGTACTCACTTGCCAGTCAACCTTGGTGTCCCCCAAGGATCCATCCTTGGACCTCTACTTTTTTCCATTTTCATCAATGACCTTCACCTTGCCATCCCCCAAGCCACATGCATACAATATGCAGATGACTCCACACTGATATTTATTTTATTTTATTTTATTTATTTTACATTTGTTGACCGGGCTAGTCTGGCTGGATACATGTCCATTTTCAGCAGAGGCCCGAGGAGAAAAGCTCCACTAATAAACTAACAAATAACAAGTAAATAGTAATACAAAGGCAATTTAAACAAGAAATAAACAGCAGTGCGGAATCATTATAACTTAAAATATTTACTATAGAAAGACTGCTAAAAAAAGAATGAAGAAGGGAGAAAAATAGGAACAGGTGGGGAGTTTGTAAAAATTTAGAGATATTAGCCAGTAAGTAGCAGACATATTGTGAAGAGTACTACTTTTAGGATAGAGATTTGCACGCAGGAAGTCAGGAACTAGGTAATATACAATGAGAGAAGACAGGTTACAGAGATAGAGGAGAGTAACATAAAAAGAGGAAGATAGGAGTAATAAACAGGCTGGTGGGTTGCTAGGTCTACTTCTTGGAGGGATAGAAGTAGTTAAATAGGGTAGGTAGAAGAGCAATGTAGGGTGTGGGAGAGAGTGATTGTTTCTTAAGCTCAGTCAGGATTTGAGCAGGGGCATAGCCAGTGAGATTGCAAATGTTTCCTTATTTGTTTTTTGAAAAGGTGGGATGAGCCTAAAGTGGTTAGTTCTTTGGGAAGTTTATTCCAGTGAGATCCAACAGTATTGGCAAATAAGGAGTCACCAGCTTTATTGTAGGATTTGAGAGTAGCTACTAGAAGTTTGTTGGCTGAGCAAAGGGAAGTAAGATTTTTGTATGGGGCGATAAGGTTATTAAGTATGGGTGTATTAGAGGGGTAATGGAGAATTTTATAAGTGATGACTAATTGCTGTAGGAGAATTTGATTCTGTAGTTCTAGCCAGTTAAGGTTTTTGAGATTATGACAATGGTGAGTTCGATATGGGGAACCAGTGGCAAACCTGGCAATACTATGGTAGGCTGTGGCTAGTTTCTGGTGGTTAGCTTTTGAAATGTTAATAAATGAGGGGGAGGCATATAGTAGTGTAGATAGGAGATGAGTTTGGGCTAGAGACACTTGGGTAGCTGCAGTAAGAAAGGGCTTAAGTCTATAAAGGGTACCTATCTTTTTATTAACAGCCTTGATGGTTAGATCAATGTGACAGTCAAAGCTCAGTTGATTGTCTATAGTAACGCCTAGGAGTTTGGTGGAACAGTCAGGATTGATGATAGTGCCATTGCCAGACATAATGGAAAATGAAATTGGGGCAGATTTAAGGGTCGGTGTAAAGAGTAGTAATTTGTTTTTTTTGGGATTAAGAAGGAGACAGATATGTTGGAACCATTTTTCTGCTGCAGTAAAGATTTTCTGGGTGGAAGAGTGGAGTTCTCCAGAAGATGAAGCAGAACAGATGAGAGTTGAATCATCTGCATACTGAATACAAGTGGATGTTGGAAGTGAAGTAGCCAGGTTATTTATAAATGTAGAGAAGAGGAGGGGACCTAAGATGGATCCTTGAGGAACACCGATAGTGACTGGGAGCTGGGAGGATATATGGCTGTCCCAGAGGACAGCTTGTTTTCTATCATTCAAATATGAGTTAAACCATTGTACTGCTGAAGAGTCAAGTGATAGTGATGTCAATGTATCTAGGAGTAGTTGATGGTTAACCATATCAAAGGCTTTTGAGAGGTCTAGGAATAAGGCAGAGGAGAAAAGGTTGTTATTGCGATTTTTGTTTATTATGTCGGTGAAGGAGAGAAGGCGGTGGAAGTACTATGGTGCGCCTAAAACCATGTTCTTGAGTCTACTAGTAGGCTATTTTGCAAGAGATGATTTAGGAGTTGATGGTGAATACAACGTTCCATGATTTTAGATAGAAGAGATAGTAGGGCTATGGGTCGGTTGTTAGAAAGTTCATTAGAGTTACCTCCTTTATGGAGCGGAATAATATAGGAGACTTTCCAGCAGGATGGGATAGTAGATTCGGTTATTGTTCTGTTAATTAAGATTGAGACTGGGTAAGCTAGTTCTGATGCTGCTAGTTGTAGGTATTCAGCTGGCAGTTTGTCGGCTGAAGGGGTGCAAGGTTTAAGTTTAGAGAGTAACTTACGTATGTGGGATGTGGAGACTGTGCTAAATTTTAGAGTGGGGGTGTTATTTTGAGGAGAGGTGTTTTGAGGGGAAGGGGGGGAGTCATGGTGTTTGCTAGAGAGGTGACTGTTTCAGAGAAGAAGTTGTTAAAGGTATCGGCTATTATGTCGGGTGGAGTTTGAGCTAAGGTAGCAGGTGTGGGTGTTTTGGTATTCCCTGGATGTAGCAGTTTATTGATTCCTGACCAGAATTTTTTGGGGTTGTAATTTTGGTTTTGTTGATATTGAAGGTAATAGTTTTTTTTATCAAGATGGGTGAGTTTTTTTGTAGTATTTCTAAGGTGTTTGAAGTTTAGAAGGTCAGTAGGGTTTTTAGTGGTTCTCCATTTAGTCCAAATTTTATTTCTATCTAGCATAGTTTGTTTGGTTGTTTTGGAAAGCCAAGGGGAAGCTTTGGAGCTTATTCTAATTAATCGGGCAGGGGCATGCTGCTGTAGAATTTGTAGGAAAGTGTTATTGAAATAGGCAACTGCTTCGTCAAGTGGGAGATGTTTTAGAGTTGACCAGTTGCATACCTTGAGGTCATTAAGGAAAGAGGACAGGTTAAATTTTTTTTGTTGCGTACAGTACGGTAAATAGCTTGCTTGAGAGTATTATCTTTTTGTTTAGTGATATAGGTAAGGAGATGGTCACTAATATTGTCTGGGATTATTCCAGTCTTATAAGAATAGGGATTATTGTTAATCAATATCCAGTCCAGGATTGCTTGTTTATGCTCAGCCCCCCTCCTCTTCTGAACTTCTCTACCTCACCCAACAAGTCTTTAACACAGTTGAGCAATGGTTCACACATAGATGCCTTCTCTTAAACCCCAAAAAGACTAAACTCCTCCTTTTCTCTCCTACTAGAAAATCCCCCCCCATTGGATTTCTCAGTTAAGTCTACCAATAAAACTATTATATCACCTGAACCTACCACCAAACTATTAGGAGTCACCATTGACAATAATCTAAACTTTGATATCCATATAAACAATACTATAAAAACTGTCAACAAAATGTTAGGCTCTCTATATAGGATAAAATCATTTCTCCTACCTTAAGCTCGAACCACAATAGCACACACTCATCTAATCTCTCCTCTTCTATATGCCTCACCTATTTTTACTAAACTATCTAAAAATAATCTCAGTAAACTGGAAATGTCCTACAATAACATCGCCAGATTTGCAACAGGTAACCCATTTAGAACCCATCACTGCCTTAATTTAAAACAGCTAGGATGGCTTGAACTACAAAATCTAATTAAATACCATCAACTAACTATAGCTCACAAAACCCTTTACACACCTTCCAAAACACCTATTCTTTCCACACTAATCACTCCCTATAAAACCTAGATTCCTTAAGGTCTTCTCAGAAACTCCTAGCACATACTACTAAAACAAACAACAAGGCTGGTGACTCACTCTTTTCTAATATAGTTGGAAAAGCCTGGAATCTCCTACCAAACGAACTCTCCACACTTCCCTCACTTTCCTGTTTCAAAAACAATCTGAAAGTGCATCTCAAAACTCACTGGCTATGCCCATGCTCTAAACCTGACTAGCTCAAGAGTCACTAAATACTCTGATCTTCCCATCCCATCTACTCTTCTAAAGAAACTTCTTCCTTATAAAACTAGTTCTACTAACTATCTCTAGAACACCTAATCTATATTACTTTCATTTGCTATGACTGTATTCTATACTGTAAATTTTGGGATTTTAACTGCATCCTTTGTTATGCCTGTATTCTACACTGTTATTTTTTTTTTTACTATGATAACCTGTAATTGGCACTGTAAATAGATGTATTTGTCTTCTATATCCGTAGACAGAATTGTGTTAAATTCATTGTATTACCTAGGAGCTGATCTCCCCGGGCCTCTACTGAAAATGGACATGTATCCAGTTAGACTAGCCCGGTAAACAAATGTAAAATAAAATAAAATAAATAAATAAAAAATATACAGCAAAAACACTACTAGTTACAATGCATAGTACAGAGCATAGACAAGGTTAATCACCTTCTTAGTAGTTTTCATTTAAGGGGGGGCCACGGTGCTGCAGCGGTTAGCGCTGTTGCCTCACAGCAAGAGGTTCTCTGGTTCGATTCTCGGCTGGGGTGCCTTCTGTGCGGAGTCTGCATGTCCTTCCTGTGGACGCGTGGGTTTCCTCTGGGTGCTCCGGTTTCCTCCCACATCCCAAAGACATGCTGTAGGTGGATTGGACACACTAAATTGGCCCTAGGTGTGAGTGCGTGTGTGTGTTTCCCTTCTGTGGAAGGTTGGGTGCCGGGCTGGCAACTAGACACTGTAAAACTCCACTGCCAATCATGTGCTGACAGTGATCCGCTATGGTGACCCCTAACTGGGAAAAGCTGAAAGAAGAAGTAGTTTTCATTTAAGTGTACACAGCAGCTTCTGTTGACTTTTCCTGTATTTAAATGCAGTACATGCATCTTAGTAAGACTTTTAATTTTTCCCCAGTAGGTAT